>NC_091321.1:29197627-29302627 GCF_038502225.1 Cherax quadricarinatus | reverse complement strand
ATGCGCCGAATAAAGGTTACGTACTCTTTGCATGCCACACCACTATGTACACTCTCTCCCTTCTCCATGAATTTTATCATGCCTCTTCTTAAAACTATGTATGGTACCTGCCTCCTCTACCTCACTTTCCAGAGTATTTCACTTCCTGACAACTCTACGGCTAAAGAAATACTTCCTAACATCCCTGTGACTCATCTGAGTCTTCAACTTTCAATTGTGACCCCTTGTTGCTGTTTCCCATCTCTGGAACATCAAGTCTCTGTCCACCTTGTCTATTTCTCTCAGTATTTTATATGTCGTTATCATGTCCCTCCCCTGACCCTCCTGTCCCCCAGTGTCGTCAGGTCAAGTTCTGTTAACCTCTCCTCGTAGGACATGCCCCTTAGCTGCAGCACTAGTCTCATTGTAAACCTTTGCACTTTCTCTAGTTTCCTGACGTGCTTGGCCAGGTGAGGGGTCCTATACTGGAGCTTCATACCCCAATATGAGCCTGATGTACACGGTGTACAGGGTCCGGAACTACTCCTTACTGAGATGTCGCAATGCTATTCTTAGGTTCGCTAATCGTCCATATGCTGCAGCAGTTATTTGGTTGATGTGCACCTCAGGAGATGTGATCGGTATTATACACCTCCAAGATTCTTTTCCTTGAGAGAGGTTTGTAGTATTTGGCTCCCTAGACTGTACTACTCTGTTTGCGGTCGTCTTTGCCCTTCCCCGATCTTCATGACTTTGCACTTCGTGGGGTTGAACTCCAGGAGCCAGTTGCTGGATCAGGCCTGCAGCCTAACCAGATCCCTCTGTAGTCCTGCCTTATTCTCCTCATTAACTTCACATCGTCTGCAAACAGGGACACTTCTGAGTCTGTTCCTTCCGTAATGTTATTCACAGTACAAAACAAGTACAAAACAAATTCTGGCCAAAAAAATAGAGCGAAACACCAACGTCAAAGACCTGGGAGTGATCATGTCGGAGGATCTCATCTTCAAGGACCATAACATTGTATCAATCGCATCTGCTAGAAAAATGACAGGATGGATAATGAGAACCTTCAAAACTAGGGAGGCCAAGCCCATGATGACACTCTTCAGGTCACTTGTTCTATCTAGGCTGGAATATTGCTGCACACTAACAGCACCTTTCAAGGCAGGTGAAATTGCTGACCTAGAAAATGTACAGAGAACCTTCACGGCGCGCATAACGGAGATAAAACACCTCAATTACTGGGAGCGCTTGAGGTTCCTGAACCTGTATTCCCTGGAATGCAGGCGGGAGAGATACATGATTATATACACCTGGAAAATCCTAGAGGGACTAGTACCGAACTTGCACACGAAAATCACTCACTACGAAACCAAAAGACTTGGCAGACGATGCAACATCCCCCCAATGAAAAGCAGGGGTGTCACTAGCACGTTAAGAGACCATACAATAAGTGTCAGGGGCCCGAGACTGTTCAACTGCCTTCCAGCATACATATGGGGGATTACCAACAGACCCCTGGCAGTCTTCAAACTGGCACTGGACAAGCACCTAAAGTCGGTTCCTGACCAGCCGGGCTGTGGCTCGTACGCTGGTTTGCGTGCAGCCAGCAGCAACAGCCTGGTTGATCAGGCTCTGATCCACCAGGAGGCCTGGTCACAGACCGGGCCGCGGGGGCGTTGACCCCCGGAACTCTCTCCAGGTAAACTCCAGGTATACCAGGAACAGCACCGGTCCTAGAACTGACTCCTGTGGGACCCCACTCGTCACAGGCGCCCACTTTGACGTCTCATAATGTACCAAGACTCGCTGCTGCCTTCCCGTCAGGTATTCTCCGATCCATTGCAGTGCCTTCCCTGTTATACCTGCCTGGTCCTCCAGCTTTTGCACTAGTCTTTTGTGTGGAACTGTGTCAAAAGCCTCGTTACAGTCCAAGAAAACGCAGTCTACCCACCCCTCTCTCTTGTCATATCACTCTAGCAGGTTTGTAACACAGGATTTCCCATCTCTGAATCCGTGCTGGTTGTCGTTTATATGCTCATTCCTTTCTAGGTGGTCCACCACCTGATTATCTTCTCCATGACTTTGAATACAATACATGTCAGTGACACTGGTCTGTAATTTCATAATACGTGTCTTTCCCCTTCTTTGAAAATTGGGAATATATTTGCTGTCTTCCATACCTCAGGTTGTCGTTTCGATAGATGTGTTGAATTGTTGTTAGCGGTATACATAGCGCCTCTGCGAGTTGTTATCCGGCCCCATCACCTTTAAGATATCTAGTTCGCTTAGCAGCCTTTTCACCTCCTCTTCCTCCTCCTTGGTTGTATGTATCGTGTGAATACTTCTTTGAATCTCATGTTGAGCTCTTCACAAATTTCAAGGTTGTTTCTTGTAACTCCCCTCCCCCCCCCTCTTTTCGTTCTCAGCCTGATTACCTGGTCTTTGTTGCTTTCTTCCTGATGTGACTGTACATTAGCTTCGGGTCAGACTTGGCTTTCGCTTCTATGTCATTTTCGAATTGTCGTGCATATTTATTTCTTGCTCTTTGACTACTCTCCTTTTTCTCATGGACCCTTTGCCTTCTATACTTCTTCCATTCTCTAGCACACTTGGTTTTAGCCTTTCTTGGTGAACCAAGAGCTCGTCCTGGCTTTCTCATTATTTCTGTTGCCCTTGGGTACAAACCTCTCCTCCGCCTCCTTGCATATTGTTGTCACATATTCCATCACCTCATTTACTGATTCCTCTGCCAGTTATTTGTCCCACTGAACCTCGTGCAGAAAGTTTCTCATGCCTGTGAAGTCACCCCTCTTGTAGTTTGGCTTCATTCGTCCTGCCCTTCCTGCCTACCTCTCCACATGTATTCTCCACTATGTATTCGAAGCTTAGAACCATATGATCACTAGTTCTGAGAGTCCTTTCATATCTGATATCCTCAATAACTGCACTACTCAAGGTGAGTATTAGGTCCAGTCTTGCTGGTTCATCTTGTCCCCTCTCTCTGGTAGCGTCCCTAACGTGTTGATGCAGGAGATTTTCTAGTACCACCTTCATCATCTTAGCCTTCCACGTTTCTGGGGCCCCCATGTGGCTCCAGATTTTCCCAGTCGATTTCGTTGTGATTGAAGTCACCCACAACCAGTATCTTCGCCCTGCCCACATGGGCCCTACTGGCCACTTCAGCCAGTGTGTCAACCATATCTTTGTTACTCTGATCATATTCTTGTCTTGGCTTCCTGCTGTTCTATGGTGGATTGTACATCACTGCAATCACTACCTTGGGACCTTCAGTCTGAAGTGTTCCTTTTATGTAGTCCCTTGCTTCTCCTCTGCTCTCTCCAATCCCTCAAAATCTGACTCATCCACCCCCTCTGTCTTCCTCAGGATCTAATATCACATTGGAAAGATGGCATCTGTTATCATTCCTGTGAGCTTGGTTTCTGTGAGAGCTATGATGTCTGGTGATGCCTCTTTGATTTTTTCGTGACACTCCTCCCACTTATTCGTTATTCAATCAGTGTTGGTGTACAATACCGTCAATTTCTTCTCCAGCACTGTATTTTGGGGGGGGGGGTTGTAGGAGAGTGGGGAAGGGGGGTCTGGCAGGGTGTTATGGGATTCTACTGCACATTGTGGGGTGGGGGCTGTAAGTGTGGGGTGTGATTTGTGTTGGGATAATGTGTTTGGTTGTGGGGTGCTGAGGGTGGTTCTGTGGGTTTTTGCTCACTCTGCTCCACTCGACTCTAGTTGTTCTCTACTGACTCTAACCTCGGTGTGTGTGTGTGTGTTTTCAACAATTCGAACAGAAGTTTCTCTTCTAAAATTTAGTAATTTATACAGGAGAAGGGGTTGCTAGCTCTTTGCTCCCAGTATTTTAGTCTCCTTTTATGACACGCATGGTTTACGGAGGAGGAATTCTGCTCCACTTCATATGTTTATGGTCAAGCGGATAGAAGGATGTGCACTTTGTCCTGTTCTCACAGGGCTGGGCATTGTGATGCAGGATCGGATCCTGGTTAGCCGCAGTTCTGTTATTGATTAGAAAATCACTTGTTTCGTGATTTCATTAATATAAAGACAGCTCGTGAAGGCTGGTACCCCAAACATGATGAGGTTGAAATTAGTCTCTGAGGCTCCACGACCACGAATGTTCTCGCACCCGGGAAAATATACTCAATTTCCACTGATCGTCTGGTGTTTGATGGTCAAGTGGATAGAGGGATGCGTACTTTGTCCTGTTCTCACAGGGCTGGGCATTTGACAGAGGCTCAAATCCTGGCTAACCGCAGTTCTGTTAATGATTAAAACATCACTAGTTTCGTGATTTCGTTAATATAAATATGTCGTGCCGAATAGGTAAAACTGGTCAGTTAACAAGAACTTGTTTAAAATGGTCAAAATCGCAGGTTTTACCTATTCGGCACGATATTATATATATATATATATATATATATATATATATATATATATATATATATATATATATATATATATATATATATATATATATATTTTAATATAATTTATTTATTTATTATGCATCCATACATATCTGTGTATGTTAATAAATGGAAAAAAGGTCAGGGACTCGAAGTGTTGTCCACGTAAGCAGCCCGAGACCCTACAACAGGATCATTTTATGAACAGCATTTCCTGACTTGTTTGTGTAAGCGGCATGAAGCGTGACCCAACTGCCTCCCCCCACTACCTCTCCCCACTGCCTCAGAAGCTTTCATGGTACACAAAAACTTGGTCTATATATTTCTGGCATGTGCCAGGACCACTGTTCGAGACCACGTTCATTCTTGTGTTTATTCACTGATAGGTGTTTATTATGAGTTATCGTGGGTTTATGGACTGAATGGTTTAGAGGGATATGAAAATAGATGTACCATGGAAGTTTCTGAGGTTGTGCGGTGAGACAGTAGGGCCAAGGTTGGTGCTGCTGATACAGTCAGGTCACAGAAGTAATGGTTGTAAAACCATCCTATTGTACGCTCTGTGGCTTAGTGTTTGGGCCTGCAAAGCATATTACTAAAAGTTAGTACAGAGAGCTTTGTCATCTGCTGAAGCAAGATGGCCAGTTTTATCTTTCGTAACATAGCAAATGACAATAGTAACATAGCAATTGACAATAGTAACATAGCAAATGACAATAGTAACATAGCAAATGACAATAGTAACATAGCAAATGACAATAGTAGAAATGCCTGGCTGCATTATGAACAAGTCTAGATGTAAGCTCTGTTGAATGCTTGTACAGGACGTATATAAATCCAAGACTCGCCTCTGTAGAAGTATTATTCACCGCACCAGAGTGTAAACTTATCTGCACATAGAACCACATGAATGGGCAAGACTTTTAGAGAAATCAGGTTACGGCATTCTCTCTGTTTCTTAGAGTATCTTTGTACAGCCTGTGATGCATATATCAAATGTGAGTGGCCTGAAGTCTTCATAAACGATCATGAAGATATTAAAGAAGATTAGGCTAGAATCCTTCCAGATGTGGAAGTACCCAGACTTTATATTGTTAAGAATGATTGTTTAGGGAAGATATGGATGTAAAGAAAATTGAGTCCCAAAATAAATTTGTAAGTTTTTTAAAAGGCGGGCGAAGTGGAAGAACATCATTCTTGTCAGGTATTGAGAACGAGATTTATACCGCATAAACTGTGCGAGGAGGAGGTCGTCTCTTACCTCGAGACGGAGATTAATGAAATATATTGCAGTTGCAACCACTAAACAAAGATGTTCCTCGAGATACAATCTTTATGGTGCATGGTGAAACAAAGTAAAGAATACTAGGACTCTGGTTGGTAACTCTGTTTACTTCATGTACCATCCTATCCTTATAGTGTTCATTATTTTCCTAACAATGACCCCAATGTTCATTTCTTAACGATTTCTGTAAATTTATAAAAATAATCTTTATTTTACGTTAGTTTAGTTCACACAGGTTACGTAATCCTTTAAAATCGCTTATTTAACCTATCAAATTGTATATTTAACCTTTAAAATCGCACATTTAACCTATAAAATCGCACATTTACCCTATAAAATCGTATATTTAGCCTTTAAAATCAAAATTTAACCTATAAAATAGCAAATTTAACCTGTAAAATCGCACATTTAACCTGTAAAATGGCATATTTACCCTATAAAATCTCATATTTAACTTTTAAAATCGTATATTTAACCTATAAAATCCCATATTTAATAGCTAAAATTTGGGCAACAAGGTGACCGAGAAAAAGACAAGTCATTGTTCAGTCTTTACGTTTATCTATCATGGTATGAAGATGGACTACTCTCAAGAACACAAATTTCTCTCTCCCGGGTTATGGTCTGAATGGAAATACCGTCCACATGGCGTTTCATTTTCCTCTGCCTGGCAGAGATCCTGTGTAGGTGGTGGGTGTGGACCTGGACCTATAAATCTGTGGCACTGGCACTCCCTTTGAGTCGCATCGTTGAATATGATTCAATTCATATTAACGGGGCAGAAGGCGAGAAGGATGATTGTGTTCCTTGATCCCTCTGGTCACTCACATTGTTTCCATCTACCATTAGAATCTTCCTATTGGATGTAGAACTTAATGTTACCCTCATTGATGTTGACTTCATCACTGACCATAGTGAGTCACTTTCTAAAGTTTAAGAAACGTTTCCAGTACGTATTAGTGTTCCGGGAGCGGTATGTCAATATATTTCCTGTAACCAACCAGGAGCGGTTGATCTGTCTTCATTACAAAAAAGTGAACAGTGTGAGGATTCTTGCTATCGAGATAACACATACTAGTATTTAGTAATTAAAGATAGCAATTCTCGCCAAAAGTTATGGTATTGTCCTGAAACAATGACAGATTCAGGTTCTGTAATATTGTGTTTAAAATAACCTAAGGCGGACTAGGGGGGATTTTTTTTTCCTCCTCTGATAGCAGCAAACCACAAATGACTAAACTTTACTAAAACCCCACAATTTTTGTGTTTACCTTTCTAAAGGCCTAGCCATTTCGATTTTTTTAAATCAGATTTGAAGAATAAGTCGTTTTCATACCTGAAATTAAAGATAACTTTCGTTCGTTGATTATTTCAGGTCTGTTTTACCAGTTCTGGGATGTAATTTATAATACATTTGAGCATGCCTCTTAAGATTTCTGCCTCCTATTAAATAGATGATTTGACACCCAGTTCACATTGTGTTTTTGGTAAAATGCTGAAGACAATTCCCTCGTTAATGCTTTGGTTTTCAAATGTTATGTTTATTTCGAAACAATACCTGTTAATGGTAATTTATTTCTGAAAAAGATTAAGAATAATAATAATAATTGTAATTGTTGAAATTGTTGTTGAAACTGATTTTATTGTAATTGTTTTTGTTGTTATTGTATAATGTGTTTGTTTATAACCTTTGTTAGGGGTGTCGTTTCCTCCTGTAAAGAGGAAGTCAGTCACTATGTATCATGAATGGCTCCTACAAATACATATGAGTTCTTCTTTAAATCCAGCTCTTCCCAGCTACAGTATTTTTCTCAACAAACACTCGAGATGCTGCGTGATCTTTTGTCTGCTTTAGTTCCACTGACAGTAACAGGACATTACTTGGCCGGACTTCTTTATACCACCTCACTTCAGCTTTTATTTCACTTCACTTCATCCTTTATACCACTTCACCTCAACCTTCATATCGCATCACTTCAGCTTTTATTGTGCCTCACTTTAGCCATTATACGATACAGAGTTTGTTAACAGTTTAACAAGCAATAACATTTGTAACGGAGATAGGTCGACCAGTAATGATACCGGGTGTGGTGTTGGCACTAAATATTTATCACAGATGACTTTAGTAGCAACTGCTGTCATCTAGTGGAATGTTCCTGTTCCATCAGTACTCAGGCTACGACTACCCACTGCTTCGTATCCTGCTGCCTTTTTGACATTGTAAAACAGCCCTTTTTCCAAAGAGTTTACAGCTTTTTTTTTCCTGGGTTTGTAAATGCTTAAAGGAAGACCTGCCTTAATGTAAACAATTCAGTATCTTTATTAGCCATTCTTGCATACAGCTGTTTTATATCCCATAACTGCCCCTTGTGACCGTGATGTATGAGAAATGATAAGAGGGTGAATCATAACTGGTATTTTTTTTTTATCCGTGTATACCTAAAAGGAAAGACTTCTCTTTCAGTATATAAACAACTCCTTTAATGATTTACAGCGCTTTTTATAAACTTGTAATCATAATAGAATTTACAGCCAATCTGTGATGGTGAACGTCAGTCTGTTTCCCTTCGATGGAATTCTCAGCCGTCATCCTCGCATTTATATTATCCTGATCTAGTCTTGGGTCTCTTGCTAAGGATTTATTTCCGTATGATATGTGTCCGGAAATGTGAATATTAATAAGTTAATCCCACCACTGGTTCAACCCCCCCCCCCCATATTCTAATTCTCATCAGCTCTCCCTTAAAATTTAAGCTGCTAAATACACCATATACGGGTATAAATGCATTTTCATAAATTAGTAACAACGTGATTATAGTAGGTACATGGAGGTTGTGGTAGACACCTCACAGTAATATAGTACGGAGAACTAGGCACCTCAACGATTGTGGCATTCAACTAGGCACTTCACACAGTGACTGTGGAAGGCACAAACACGCACCTTACACTATGATTGTTGCAAAGACAACTTGCTTGCCATCACGCAACATGACTGTCATAACATATCCTGGAACCCAACACCACGAAACCCATCACAATGTTTTCTACGATGCCTGCGTCCAGATTTTCTGCTAGAAAGCTAAATCATTATTTTGAAAGAGAGGACAGGCATGTTATAGGCACTGGTCGCGTCCCACCAAGATGTAACCCACTGTGTTGACTCTCCTCACAGTGACTATATAAAGAGCATAGTCAACTAGAGACTAGTGTGGAAACTGGAAGTTTCTTCATAAGTTTTTCATAGTAAGTCTTGCTTCCTCAGAGACACAGAGTTACAACAAAGAGCTATGGATAAACGTAAGGACGTAATACTTCCAAATGTCACCTAATAAGCAGAGCACAGATGGGATTCAGTCTGTATGTTAGTCTGACAAATTTCCACTGAGCTGCTTAACACTGCAGTCGATGTTGTCAAAGTGCTGGCAGCGGATACTGAATAACAACAATTTAGTCATTGTTTTTCCTTACAATTATTAGATATCACCCGAACAGGATAGTTAAATATCTTTATTATGCACTTCATACCTATCCTGTGGGCGGTAGTCAAAAGATTACATAGGTACATAATGGGTCCAGGGACTAGGCTGCTACAGTATTGATAACTGAATAAGTTATAGTGGTAATGAACTATTTACAGGTTTATATCTGGTCACAGTCGTAATGAATTATGCAGACATTAGTGGTAATGCTTTATTTACAGTGAGTAAAGTCAGGGTAGTTTTCCATAATGGTTTGTAATATACCACTGTAGATAAAATTGATATATCTTGAACATTTCTAAGTGAGATGTCTCTGAATTCATTAATTTTATCGCACTTTGGTACATAATAAAGCAGGGTGTGACAATTATCCATCTGGCAAAGTTTACATCTGGTGGTGGTGAGTGAACCTGCCGAAGGCACTTGTAACCCAGCCGGAGCCGGGCGTTAGTGACATCCAAGAGTCGGCTTATTTTGTTGGATGCACCATAGACATGTGGCTCCTCCTGCATGATGGACTGACTGGTGTCAATCTCGCAAAGTCTTAAGTCAATAAAGTTCAGTTGAAGTTCTTTTCGTATTATTCTTAAACTGTTAACTGACAAGCCAAGATTGTAATCTACTCCTTCACTAAAGACATAACTTAGTCAATTCATCAGTTCTGTCATGCATCTGAAGACCAATGTGAGATGGAATCCACAGAAGGTGCACTCCGACTTACTGCCTTCAGTCGTACCATACTTGTGTCTGGCTTCTGACTCAAGAATGCCATAATTTATAATTAAGGAGTTGAGAGCATTTATGGATGATAGAGAATAAATTACAATTGAAGTGTCAACCTTAAATACTTGGATGCATTTGAGTGCAAGGAGTATGGCAAACAGTTCGGGTTGAAGGGTAGAGGCCCAGTTATTGATGCGTGCTCCAATTTCTTTGAGAGCCATCACTGTATGACAACAGCAGCACTACCAGCTGCACCAGTGGATTGCTGAACACAACTATCAACATAAATAATTTGTGAATGAGTATACTGTGTGACTAAATCATCACTACAGATTAAGGCACAAACAGGATACCAAGAGTGGTTGTTGTCAAGATTGTACCTTCAAGTTACCATGTGATATCATGACACTGACCCTCCTGACCATTATCAAGAGTTGGTGTATCTCTAGTGAAAACCTCCTTTGTTATAACGCTGTTGTGTAGGTACCAGTTTGGCATTTTCTACCTTTTTTTTTATGTCTGAAAGCCATATATTTTGAGTAAAAGCTTATTAGAGCTTTTATTTCTATATTCTTAAAAGACTGTGTTCTAGCGCATCAGTAATTTAGGTTTCATGTATGTGGTCTCATGTTTCCTATATTTGACTGAGTTCCTATTTATCTACAGCTGCTGTGCCTCGTAATGTTGATCTAAAGCTGCTGTGCCTCTTGTTGATCTACAGCTGCTGTGTCTCGTGATGTTGATCTACAGCTGCTGTGCCTTGTGATGTTGATCTGAAGCTGCTGTGCCTCTTGTTGATCTACAGCTGCTGTGTCTCGTGATGTTGATCTACAGCTGCTGTGCCTCGTGATGTTGATCTACAGCTGCTGTGCCTCGTGATGTTGATCTACAGCTGCTGTGTCTCGTGATGTTGATCTACAGCTGCTGTGCCTCGTGATGTTGATCTACAGCTGCTGTGTCTCGTGATGTTGATCTACAGCTGCTGTGCCTCGTGATGTTGATCTACAGCTGCTGTGCCTCGTGATGTTGATCTACAGCTGCTGTGCCTCGTGATGTTGATCTATAGCTGCTGTGCCATATTATGTTGATCTACAGCTGCTGTGCCTCGTGATGTTAATCTACAGCTGCTGTGCCTTGTAATGTTAATCTATAGCTGCTGTGCCTCGTGATGATCTACAGTTGCTGTGCCTCGTGATGTTGATCTATACCTGCTGTGCCTCATGTTGATCTACAGCTGCTGTGCCTCGTGATGTTGATCTATAGCTGCTGTGCCATATTATGTTGATCTACAGCTGCTGTGCCATGTTATGTTGATCTACAGCTGCTGTGCCTCGTGATGTTGATCTACAGCTGCTGTGCCTCGTGATGTTGATCTATAGCTGCTGTGCCATATGTTGATCTACAGCTGCTGTGCCTCGTGATGTTGATCTACAGCTGCTGTGCTTTGTAATGTTGATCTATAGCTGCTGTGCCTCGTGATGATCTACAGTTGCTGTGCCTCGTGATGTTGATCTATAGCTGCTGTGCCTCATGTTGATCTACAGCTGCTGTGCCTCGTGATGTTGATCTATAGCTGCTGTGCCATATTATGTTGATCTACAGCTGCTGTGCCTTGTGATGTTGATCTACAGCTGCTGTGCCATGTTATGTTGATCTACAGCTGCTGTGCCTCGTGTTGATCTACAGCTGCTGTGCCTCGTGATGTTGATCTACAGCTGCTGTGCCTCGTGATGTTGCTCTACAGCTGCTGTGCCATGTTATGTTGATCTACAGCTGCTGTGCCATGTTATGTTGATCTACAGCTGCTGTGCCTCGTGATGTTGATCTACAGCTGCTGTGCTTTGGGATGTTGATCTACAGCTGCTGTGCCTTGTGGTATTGATCTACAGCTGCTGTGCCTCATGATGTTGATCTACAGCTGCTGTGCCTTGTGTTGATCTACAGCTGTTGTGCCTCATGATGTTGATCTACAGCTGCTGTGCCTCATGATGTTGATCTACAGCTGCTGTGCCATGTTATGTTGATCTACAGCTGTTGTGCCTCATGATGTTGATCTATAGCTGCTGTGCCATATTATGTTGATCTACAGCTGCTGTGCCATGTTATGTTGATCTACAGCTGCTGTGCCTCGTGATGTTGATCTACAGCTGCTGTGCCTCGTGATGTTGATCTATAGCTGCTGTGCCATATGTTGATCTACAGCTGCTGTGCCTCGTGATGTTGATCTACAGCTGCTGTGCTTTGTAATGTTGATCTATAGCTGCTGTGCCTCGTGATGATCTACAGTTGCTGTGCCTCGTGATGTTGATCTATAGCTGCTGTGCCTCATGTTGATCTACAGCTGCTGTGCCTCGTGATGTTGATCTATAGCTGCTGTGCCATATTATGTTGATCTACAGCTGCTGTGCCTTGTGATGTTGATCTACAGCTGCTGTGCCATGTTATGTTGATCTACAGCTGCTGTGCCTCGTGTTGATCTACAGCTGCTGTGCCTCGTGATGTTGATCTACAGCTGCTGTGCCTCGTGATGTTGCTCTACAGCTGCTGTGCCATGTTATGTTGATCTACAGCTGCTGTGCCATGTTATGTTGATCTACAGCTGCTGTGCCTCGTGATGTTGATCTACAGCTGCTGTGCTTTGGGATGTTGATCTACAGCTGCTGTGCCTTGTGGTATTGATCTACAGCTGCTGTGCCTCATGATGTTGATCTACAGCTGCTGTGCCTTGTGTTGATCTACAGCTGTTGTGCCTCATGATGTTGATCTACAGCTGCTGTGCCTCATGATGTTGATCTACAGCTGCTGTGCCTCATGTTGATCTACAGCTGCTGTGCCTTGTGATGTTGATCTACAGCTGCTGTGCCTCATGATGTTGATCTACAGCTGCTGTGCCTTGTGATGTTGATCTACAGCTGCTGTGCCTCATGATGTTGATCTACAGCTGCTGTGCCTTGTGTTGTTGATCTACAGCTGCTGTGCCTTGTGTTGTTGATCTACAGCTGCTGTGCCTCATGATGTTGATCTACAGCTGCTGTGCCTCATGATGTTGATCTACAGCTGCTGTGCCTCATGATGTTGATCTACAGCTGCTGTGCCATGTTATGTTGATCTACAGCTGCTGTGCCTCGTGATGTTGATCTACAGCTGTTGTGCCATGTTATGTTGATCTACAGCTGCTGTGCCTCGTGATGTTGATCTACAGCTGCTGTGCGTCGTGATGTTGATCTACAGCTGCTGTGCCTCGTGATGTCGCTCTACAGCTGCTGTGGTTCGTCATGTTGATCTACAGCTGCTGTGCCTCGTGATGTCGATCTACAGCTGCTGTGGCTCGTGATGTCGCTCTACAGCTCCTGTGGCTCGTGATGTCGATGTACAGCTGCTGCGCCTCGTGATGTCGATCTACAGCTGCTGTGGCTCGTGATGTCGCTCTACAGCTGCTGTGGCTCGTGATGTTGATCTACAGCTGCTGTGGCCCGTGATGTCGCACTACAGCTGCTGTGGCTCGTGATGTTGTTCTACAGCTGCTGTGGCTCGTGATGTTGATCTACAGCTGTTGTGCCTCGTGATGTTGATCTGTAGCTGCTGTGCCTCGTGATGCCGATGTACAGCTGCTGTGGCTCGTGATGTTGATCTACAGGTGCTGTGCCTCGTGATGCCGATGTACAGCTGCTGTGGCTCGTGATGACGATGTACAGCTGTTGTGCCTCGTGATGTTGATCTACAGCTGCTGTGCCTCGTGATGTTGATCTACAGCTGCTGTGCCTCGTGATCTACAGCTGCTGTGCCTCGTGATGATCTACAGCTGCTGTGCCTCGTGATGATCTACAGCTGCTGTGCCTCGTGATGATCTACAGCTGCTGTGCCTCGTGATGTTGATCTACAGCTGCTGTGCCTCGTGATGATTTACAGCTGCTGTGCCTCGTGATGATCTACAGCTGCTGTGCCTCGTGATGATCTACAGCTGCTGTGCCTCGTGATGTTGATCTACAGCTGCTGTGCCTCGTGATCTACAGCTGCTGTGCCTCGTGATGATCTACAGCTGCTGTGCCTCGTGATGTTGATCTACAGCTGCTGTGCCTCGTGATCTACAGCTGCTGTGCCTCGTGATGATCTACAGCTGCTGTGCCTCGTGATGATCTAGAGCTGCTGTGCCTCGTGATGATCTACAGCTGCTGTGCCTCGTGATGATCTACAGCTGCTGTGCCTCGTGATTTACAGCTGCTGTGCCTCGTGATGATCTACAGCTGCTGTGCCTCGTGATGATCTACAGCTGCTGTGCCTCGTGATCTACAGCTGCTGTGCCTCGTGATGATCTACAGCTGCTGTGCCTCGTGATCTACAGCTGCTGTGCCTCGTGATGATCTACAGCTGCTGTGCCTCGTGATGATCTACAGCTGCTGTGCCTCGTGATGATCTACAGCTGCTGTGCCTCGTGATGATCTACAGCTGCTGTGCCTCGTTATGATCTACAGCTGTTGTGCCTCGTGATGATCTACAGCTGCTGTGCCTCGTGATGATCTACAGCTGCTGTGCCTCGTTATGATCTACAGCTGCTGTGCCTCGTGATGATCTACAGCTGCTGTGCCTCGTTATGATCTACAGCTGCTGTGCCTCGTGATGATCTACAGCTGCTCTGCCTCGTGATGATCTACAGCTGCTGTGCCTCGGAATGATCTACAGCTGTTGTGCCTCGTGATGATCCACAGCTGCTGTGCCTCGTGATGATCCACAGCTGCTGTGCCTCGTGATGATCTACAGCTGCTGTGCCTCGTGATGATCTACAGCTGCTGTGCCTCGTGATGATCTACAGCTGCTGTGCCTCGTGATGATCTACAGCTGCTGTGCCTCGTGATGATCTACAGCTGCTGTGCTTCGTGATCTACAGCTGTTGTGCCTCGTGATGTTGATCTACAGCTGCTGTGCCTCGTAATGACCTACAGCTGCTGTGCTTCGTGATGATCTACAGCTGCTGTGCCTCGTGATGATCTACAGCTGCTGTGCCTCGTGATGATCTACAGCTGCTGTGCCTCGTGATGATCTACAGCTGCTGTGCTTCGTGATCTACAGCTGTTGTGCCTCGTGATGTTGATCTACAGCTGCTGTGCCTCGTGATGATCTACAGCTGCTGTGCTTCGTGATGATCTACAACTGCTGTGTCTCGTGATGTTGATCTACAGCTGCTGTGCCTCGTGATCTACAGCTGCTGTGCTTCGTGATGATCTACAGCTGCTGTGCCTCGTGATGTTGATCTACAGCTGCTGTGCCTCGTGATGATCTACAGCTGCTGTGCTTCGTGATGATCTACAGCTGCTGTGCCTCGTGATGTTGATCTACAGCTGCTGTGCCTCGTGATCTACAGCTGCTGTGCCTCGTGATGATCTACAGCTGCTGTGCCTCGTGATGTTGATCTACAGCTGCTGTGCCTCGTGATCTACAGCTGCTGTGCCTCGTGATGATCTACAGCTGCTGTGCCTCGTGATGATCTAGAGCTGCTGTGCCTCGTGATGATCTACAGCTGCTGTGCCTCGTGATGATCTACAGCTGCTGTGCCTCGTGATTTACAGCTGCTGTGCCTCGTGATGATCTACAGCTGCTGTGCCTCGTGATGATCTACAGCTGCTGTGCCTCGTGATCTACAGCTGCTGTGCCTCGTGATGATCTACAGCTGCTGTGCCTCGTGATCTACAGCTGCTGTGCCTCGTGATGATCTACAGCTGCTGTGCCTCGTGATGATCTACAGCTGCTGTGCCTCGTGATGATCTACAGCTGCTGTGCCTCGTGATGATCTACAGCTGCTGTGCCTCGTTATGATCTACAGCTGTTGTGCCTCGTGATGATCTACAGCTGCTGTGCCTCGTGATGATCTACAGCTGCTGTGCCTCGTTATGATCTACAGCTGCTGTGCCTCGTGATGATCTACAGCTGCTGTGCCTCGTTATGATCTACAGCTGCTGTGCCTCGTGATGATCTACAGCTGCTCTGCCTCGTGATGATCTACAGCTGCTGTGCCTCGTTATGATCTACAGCTGTTGTGCCTCGTGATGATCCACAGCTGCTGTGCCTCGTGATGATCCACAGCTGCTGTGCCTCGTGATGATCTACAGCTGCTGTGCCTCGTGATGATCTACAGCTGCTGTGCCTCGTGATGATCTACAGCTGCTGTGCCTCGTGATGATCTACAGCTGCTGTGCCTCGTGATGATCTACAGCTGCTGTGCTTCGTGATCTACAGCTGTTGTGCCTCGTGATGTTGATCTACAGCTGCTGTGCCTCGTAATGACCTACAGCTGCTGTGCTTCGTGATGATCTACAGCTGCTGTGCCTCGTGATGATCTACAGCTGCTGTGCCTCGTGATGATCTACAGCTGCTGTGCCTCGTGATGATCTACAGCTGCTGTGCTTCGTGATCTACAGCTGTTGTGCCTCGTGATGTTGATCTACAGCTGCTGTGCCTCGTGATGATCTACAGCTGCTGTGCTTCGTGATGATCTACAACTGCTGTGTCTCGTGATGTTGATCTACAGCTGCTGTGCCTCGTGATCTACAGCTGCTGTGCTTCGTGATGATCTACAGCTGCTGTGCCTCGTGATGTTGATCTACAGCTGCTGTGCCTCGTGATGATCTACAGCTGCTGTGCTTCGTGATGATCTACAGCTGCTGTGCCTCGTGATGTTGATCTACAGCTGCTGTGCCTCGTGATGATCTACAGCTGCTGTGCTTCGTGATGATCTACAGCTGCTGTGTCTCGTGATGTTGATCTACAGCTGCTGTGCCTCGTGATCTACAGCTGCTGTGCTTCGTGATGATCTACAGCTGCTGTGCCTCGTGATGTTGATCTACAGCTGATGTGCCTCGTGATGATCTGCAGCTGCTGTGCTTCGTGATCTTCAGCTGCTGTGCCTCGTGATGTTGATCTACAGCTGCTGTGCCTCGTGATGATCTACAGCTGCTGTGCTTCGTGATGATCTACAACTGCTGTGCCTCGTGATGTTGATCTACAGCTGCTGTGCCTCGTGATCTACAGCTGCTGTGCTTCGTGATGATCTACAGCTGCTGTGCCTCGTGATGTTGATCTACAGCTGCTGTGCCTCGTGATGATCTACAGCTGCTGTGCTTCGTGATGATCTACAGCTGCTGTGCCTCGTGATGTTGATCTACAGCTGCTGTGCCTCGTGATGTTGATCTACAGCTGCTGTTCCTTGTTAGGTTGATGTACGAGTGCAAAATAATGGGAACACAAGTTAAAAATACTGGGAAGACAAGTGAAATACCCCGAAGTAAAAACTACTGAGTTAGAAGTATTAAAAAAATGCTTTAAAAGACAGGTTAAAAATAATAGGAAGACAAGAAAAAAAAAATATTGAGTGGACAGGTATAAAATATAAATAAAATTAATAAAGATTATATAAAGCCTTGGACAGACAGAGGTCAAAGATCTTTCAACCAACTTTGAATAAGCAAAAGATTTGCTTTTCTTTTAAACAAAATTAAATACCAAAACAGCCTCTAATATTAAGCATTTGCAAGTAGAGGGTTTAACATTTATTGAAGACGACTTGAAAATGAAGACAATACTGGGAAGACATTGATCTGTAAGATATATTTAAAGATCGGATAACCGCTATCAATCAGGACAAATGTATCATCAATGTCTGGAACATTACTGACGTGACTCTAACCTTAACTTTATTTTGAGAAAGGTGTTGTTAGCCTGCCCATGCACTCTGCTTCGAGCTCAAATTCCTGGAACTCCATCTTCCTCAAAATTTAAGCACTCGCAACAAAAATTACTTACGTTTGGCACTTTCAAGACGTAATCTAGACAGAGTCGTCTTCGAGCAAACCCTACGATAAATTACTTTAGCTCAGTTCCACAAAGACGCCAGTAAAACAATTGCAAGAAGCAGTGGAATAAATGCATCGGTATCACATACAATTATAATTTATGAAAGTGTTTCAAAGGGAAAATGTTAAATATAATCATTGCATTTACATAATCCAGGACAGCTTGGGTTCAGAGGATCACTCTTCTCCCTCCCGCAACTGCTGGACCACTTTCACAGTCCTGGACTCATTGAAAGTCAAATAAAAGACTGTCGTAGTTTACAGAGACTGTATGACGCCTACAGCAGGTGTTGTCGTGGGACAATAATGCTTGAAATAGGTGGAAAAATGAAAAATTTAAAAAAATTAGCTCATGAATTTTAATTGAGCAATTGAGAAATTGGCCCCCATAAAGTAAAATCAGAGGCCTCCATATTAGGTAACTGTTTCTCAGACATACAGCATCTTCTCAACACATTCCTTTGTAACTCACTGGCCAGTGAGTTTTAGGACTCAAATGTCATGGGTTCAAACCCCACCCGGTCCCTGATTCATTCCTTTGTAAGCAGGTTACCTGTGGCATGCCTCCCTGTTTTTTTAATATATAAAATGTGTAACAACGGTGACCCTGACAGCTTGTGAATGCGTGGGGTGTATCATAAACTCAAATGGTCACTTTCAAAGAGTTGTTTGCAGATTTGCAATGTCAATTCATATATTATACAAGCCCTTTTTATTTCTAATGTAATTAAAGGCATTTACTGATTTTATATAAATACTGCAAAATTTGGCAAAATACCTTAAGGTTACTGGGGTTCCCTGTTTAGCACTCGTCTGACCTCAGAGATGTCTTCCCAGCCCAGGTGTAATCTGGCCCAGGAATGAATTACACTAATAACTGGTGATCTTTACTGAGGAATTATTCCAAGTGTTCCAACGAAAAACTTTCGTATATCCTTTGTCTGGGATTGTCTTCATGTTCGTTCTAAGAAGTTTTTTTTTTTATATTCATTTAGGTTTTAAGAAAGGAAAAAAATTAGTATTTAATTTTTGTGACATTTGACATTAATTTAAAAAAAAAATAAGCTTTTGTATCTGACTCACGAAATCGTAATGACACGATTGCAAATAAACAATACCACTGGCGGGGATAGAACCCGCGATCAGAGAGTCTCTGATCGCGGGTTCTAACCCCGCCCGTGGTATGGTTTGTAAGCTTTTGTATATTTTTTATTTTTTTTTATTATTTTGAGTTGCACATTATATTAAACTCTAAGATCTAAAGAAGGCTAAACATCGACATGCCCATTTCATGTTTTTATTCTTATACAGAAGAATTACAAAGATTCACATCATAGCACTGTAACGTTCTTTGTTATAATACTTATATCTGTTTCATCAAGTGAATACTCAGTCTCAGAGTCGAAGTAAAATAAGTCTTCCAGTGGACCATAGACAATGTGATTTAAAATGGGGACAAATGCAGTACTTAATTACAATAAATAACTTGATACATGGGAAAAGGAACGGAAGGGACCTAAGGGTCACCATGGCCAATGATACACAAGAAAACAACAGTCTTCAAAACAAGAGATGCTAAGCTAATGATGATACTTTTTAAGACACCTGTGCTCTCTTGACGCGGTGTTTGTCATACATGAATAACCTCTTTTAAAGCAAATGAAATGATAGAACTTGAGTCCATACACAGAGCATTCACTGCTTGTATCAGTTTAGTAGACAATCACCTACGTTATTGCGCATTATTAAAATCCCTCATAATATATTCCATGGGATGCGGGAGAGAAATTTATATTAGAAAATACTGGAGAGTGTGATTCCAAATCAACATAATGAAATAATTGTTTACAAGAATGAAAGATACGGTAGACAGAGCAAAATATCCTTAATGAAAACGTGAGGGTTTAATAAGAACACAAAGAAAGATCTCACCAAGCTTGAGTTTGAGGATTATCAATATCTTCAGTTTTAAGGTTAATTTTCAAAAGCTTAGTCTTCATGACAGTGAGGCTAATGACAAGTTGCTTTAAACAACTGCTGATCAGCCGGGTTTGTGGCTCCTGACTGACCAATCCATCACCCAAGAAGCCTGATTTTACTGACATATCGTGCTGACCAGTATGGTAAAGAAGCACAGTTTGCGGATTCCTTTATATCAGGAAGATCGTAGTGAGGAAGATTCCTTTATATTTTGATCAATTTTTGCTGGGTGTTGAGTTATATGAATATTCGATAAAGCTCATTACTGAGCGAAACGTCGTCATACTGTTTGTCTCTACCACACCCACGAGGTGTGGTCTGAGACAGCCACTGGAGCGATGATCCCCGAAAAGCATCAGCTAAATAAAACCCAGCAGCGCAGGTTGAAGATGCTATATAAGCTTTTGTGCCCCCTTAGTATGAAGTGGCATTGTCAGTGGCTTCTCCAGTGGGTAGTGGAGACGCAAGATCATTCTCGATGTCTGCTCAAGTGTGTAATAGAGATGGAAGAGCGTCCGTGATGTCTACTCCGTACGTAGAGGAGATGGAGCATCAGTCTTGATACCCCCCAGAGCGTGGCAGAGATGGACCACGGACGCCTCGGGTGATATATACCGTCATTACCAGCGGGATCTTCACCACAAATAACTTACAGCCTCTCGGGATTGAATTAGCTACTGTCTGGACGCCCTCGCCGCCATGCTAATTGAAAAAAAAATAGTTTTAAATCATGTTGGCTGAGATGAAATAGTGAGGGCAGACGTGGCGAGAAAGTGACTATATGGTAATTATGTCGGGCAGTTCAGTAATTGCTGCGAGGATAATCACCAGGGGAAAATCATAAGAATTGTTTTTAATTTTTAACTACGAGTGGTGTGCATGATGGGTGTACCATAGTGCATAATGGGTGTACCATAGTGTATGATGGGTGTACCATAGTGCATGATGGGTGTACCATAGTGCATGATGGGTGTACCATAGTGCATGATGTGTGTACCATAGTGCATGATGGGTGTACCATAGTGTATGTTGATTGTACCATAGTGTATGAAGTGTACCATAGTGCATGATGGGTGTACCATAGTGCATGATGGGTGTACCATAGTGTATGATGGGTGTACCATAGTGTCTGACGAGTGTATCTTAGTGTATGTTGATTGTACCATAGTGTATGAAGAGTGTACCATAGTGTATGATGAATGTACCATAGTGTATGATGAGTGTACCATAGTGTATGATGAATGTACCATAGTGTATGATGAATGTACCATAGTGTATGATGGGTGTACCATAGTGCATGATGGGTGTACCATAGTGCATGATGGGTGTACCATAGTGTATGATGGGTGTACCATAGTGCATGATGGGTGTACCATAGTGCATGATGGGTGTACCATAGTGCATGATGGGTGTACCATAGTGCATGATGGGTGTACCATAGTGTATGATGGGTGTACCATAGTGCATGATGGGTATACCATAGTGCATGATGAGTGTACCATAGTGTATGATGGGTGTACCATAGTGCATGATGGGTGTACCATAGTGTATGATGGGTGTACCATAGTGCATGATGGGTGTACCATAGTGCATGATGAGTGTACCATAGTGTATGATGGGTGTACCATAGTGTATGATGGGTGTACCATAGTGCATGATGGGTGTACCATAGTGTATGATGGGTGTACCATAGTGCATGATGGGTGTACTATAGTGTATGATGGGTGTACCATAGTGTATGATGGGTGTACCATAGTGCATGATGGGTGTACCATAGTGCATGATGGGTGTACCATAGTGCATGATGGGTGTACCATAGTGCATGATGGGTGTACCATAGTGCATGATGGGTGTACCATAGTGCATGATGGGTGTACCATAGTGTATGATGGGTGTACCATAGTGTATGATGGGTGTACCATAGTGTATGATGGGTGTACCATAGTGTATGATGGGTGTACCATAGTGTATGATGGGTGTACCATAGTGTATGATGGGTGTACCATAGTGTATGATGGGTGTACCATAGTGTATGATGGGTGTACCATAGTGTATGATGGGTGTACCATAGTGCATGATGGGTGTACCATAGTGTATGATGAGTGTATTATAGTGCATGGTAAGTGTACCATAGTGTATGATGAATGTGCCATAGTGTACGAGTGTATCATAGTGTATGATGGGTGTGCCATAGTGTATGAGTGTACCATAGTGTATGATGAATGTACCATAGTGTATGATGAGTGTAACATAGTGTATGGTGAATGTGCAAGTTTACCATATTGTGTGAGGAATGTGACAGTGTATAGTGAGTGTACTTTAATGTATAGTGAATCTTAGTGTATAGTGAGGGTACCTTAATGTATAGTGAGTGAACCTTAGTGTATAGTGAGTGTATCTTAGTGTATAGTGAGTGTACCTTAGTGTAGAGTGAGTTTACCTTAGTGTATAGTGAGTGTACACAATCATCACAAATTCATCTTCATGCACAATAACATCACCCACAGCCTCATCACAAAACACACACACACACACACACACACACACACACACACACACACACACACACACACACACACACACGCACACACACAAGGAATATACCAACAAGTGTTGGATGACCTACACACAACTGAGGAGGAGGTGAAGAAGCTGCTAAGGGACCTTGATACCTCAAAGGCAATAGGACCAGACAACATCTCCCCGTGGGTCCTTAGAGAGGGAGCAGAAATGCTGTGTGTGCCACTAACCACAGTCTTTAACACATCCCTTGAAACTGGGCAACTACCTGAGGTATGGAAGACGGCAAAAGTAGAACCCATATTTAAAAAATGAGACAGAAAAGAGGCACTAAACTATAGACCAGTGTCACTGATGTGTATAGTATGCAAAGTCATGGAGAAGATTATCAGGAGGAGAGTGGCGGAGCACCTGGAACGGAACCAGAGTATAAATGCCAACCAGCACGGATTTATGGAAGGCAAATACTGTGTCGCAAACCTACTGGAGTTTTATGATAAAGGAACAGAAGTAAGACACGAGAGAGAGGGGTGGGTTGATTGCATCTTCTTGGACTGCAAGAAGGCCTTCGACACAGCTCCTCGCAGGAGATTAGTGCAGAAGCTAGAGGATCAGGCGTGTATAACAAGAAGGGCACTGCAATGGATCAGAGAATACCTGACAGGGAGGTAACAACGAGTCATGGTACGTGATGAGGTATTACAGTAGGTGGTATAAACCTTGGTAATAAATACCGACAAGTTGGTTTAGAAAGACACGTAAGCAAACACTGTAACATATTTATTAGAAAACGTTTCGGTCCTGGGACCTTGATCACTTCTAACATACAGAGGTAGGAAGACAGTATATATAGGCGGAGAGTGAGGTGTGACGCACGTGACCTGAGGAATGTCATAAGAACATAAGAATGGAGGAACACTGTAGAAGGCCTACTGGTCCATGCGAGGCAGGTCCTTATCAAAAACAACCTCTGCCTATGATGAGGACGGGTAGACGATGAAATCACGTGACTCCTGTGTTGTTGGGTTGGTGCTGCTTAAGTATCATATATGCCAATGTTTTTGAAATTTTGTAGTTTCCAGTGTTGCGTTCTATAGTGTCGGTGACGGCGATTAGTGAGGCTTCTAGGCACCGTCGGCGTCTGAGGTCTGGTTCGGTGAGAACGAGTTGTGCCTCATCCAGTTCATCAAATGCCCCGTGGAGTCTCTGTGGAGGACACATGCGTACCTTACATCGTCTCTGTTAGAGGCATTTCGATGCTCATTCAGGCGGACTTCAAGATCTCTGCCTGTCTCGCCTACATATTTCTTGGGACAGAACCCACAGGGGATAGCGTAGACGCCTGCTGTAGAAGTTAGAGGTGTGGGGCTGCGTTTCGTAGTGAGGTCTTTGATAGATGATGTGTTTATGGTGGAAACGTTGATGTTACTCATAGCAAGTGCCCGGCGAGTATTCGTGGCAACATCGCCACATGGGAGTACTATGAACTGTTTAGGGGGCTGTTCCATGGGCGGTTTGTTGAGGATAGCTTGTGCCTTGAGTCTGCAATCTCGGATGAAGAAAGATGGGAACTGAAGACGTGTAAAGGCTTGTGTTATGTAAGTGCATTCTTCTTCTAGAAAACAAGGGCTGGAGATGCGAAGAGCTCTCAAGAAGAAGCCAATGAGGACTCCTCTCTTAGTGCGGGTGTCTTGGTGTGAATAAAAGTGTATAAGATCGTCCTTGTTGGTAGGTTTTCTATACACTTTGAAGAGAAGTTTGTCACTGTCGGGAGATCTGCACAGTAGAACGTCGAGGAAAGGAAGTTTGCCATCATTTTCGAGTTCAAGTGTAAACTTTATTGATGGTTCAACTGCATTGATCTTGTTGAGAAGGGCCTGGATATTGAGACGTCTCGGTGCCTAGAAGCCTCACTAATCGCCGTCACCGACACTATAGAACGCAACACTGGAAACTACAAAATTTCAAAAACATTGGCATATATGATACTTAAGCAGCACCAACCCAACAACACAGGAGTCACGTGATTTCATCGTCTACCCGTCCTCATCATAGGCAGAGGTTGTTTTTGATAAGGACCTGCCTCGCATGGGCCAGTAGGCCTTCTACAGTGTTCCTCCATTCTTATGTTCTTATGACATTCCTCAGGTCACGTGCGTCACACCTCACTCTCCGCCTATATATACTGTCTTCCTACCTCTGTATGTTAGAAGTGATCAAGGTCCCAGGACCGAAACGTTTTCTAATAAATATGTTATAGTGTTTGCTTACGTGTCTTTCTAAACCATTACAGTAGGTACCTGTGACGAGCAGAATCCCACAGGGGTCGGTCCTAGGACCAGTGTTATGTGAATGACATGATGGAAGGGTTAGACTCAGAAGTGTCCGTGTTCGCAGATGATGTGAAGTTAATGAGGAGAATTAAATCAGATGAGGATCAGGTAAGACTTCAAAGAGACCTGGACAGGCTGGACACCTGGTCCAGCAACTGGCTTCTCGAATTTAACCCCGCCAAATGGAAAGTCATGAAGATCGGAGAAGGGCAAAGAAGACCGCAGACGGAGTATAGGCTAAGTGGCCAAAGACTGCAAACCTCGCTCAAGGAGAAAGATCTTGGAGTGAGTATAACACCGAGCACGTCTCCGGAAGCACACATCAACCAGGTAACTGCTGCAGCATATGGGCACCTGGCAAACCTGAGAATAGCGTTCCGATACCTTAGTAAGGAATCGTTCAAGACACTGTACACCGTGTACGTCAGGCCCATACTGGAGTATGCAGCACCAGTTTGGAACCCACACCTGGTCAAGCACGTCAAGAAATTAGAGAAAGTGAAAAGGTTTGCAACAAGGTTAGTTCCAGAGCTAAGGGGAATGTCCTACGAAGAAAGTTTAAGGGAAATCGGCCTGACGACACTGAAGGACAGGAGGGTTAGGGAAAACATGATAACGACATACTAAATACTGCGTGGAGTAGACAAAGTGGACGGATACAGGATGTTCCAGAGATGGTACACAGAAACAAGGGATCACAATTGGAAGTTGAAGACTCAGATGAGTCAAAGGGATGTTAGGAAGTATTTCTTCAGTCATAGAGTAGTCAGGAAGTGGAATAGCCTAGCAAGTGAGGTAGTGGAGGCAGGAACTATACATAGCTTTAAGATGAGGTATGATAAAGCTCATCTAGGAGGAGGAGAGGGGTCCTAGTAGCACTTAGTGAAGAGGCGGGGCCCGGAGCTGAGTCTCGACCCCTGCAACCACAATTAGGTGAATACACCACACACACACACACACACACACACACACACACACACACACACACACACACACACACACACACACACACACACACACACACACGCACACAGGACACACTATACACTGTGTACGTCAGGCCCGTACGGGAGTACGCAGCACCAGTTTGGAACCCACACTTGATGAAGCACGTCAAGAAATTAGAGAAAGTGCAAAGGTTTGCAACATGGCTAGTCCCAGAGCTAAGGTAAATGTCCTACGAAGGAAGGTTAAGGGAAATCGGTCTGACGACACTGGAGGACAGGAGGGTCAGGTAAGACATGATAACGACATACAAAATGCTGCGTAGAATAGACAAGGTGGACAGAGACAGGATGTTCCAGAGATGGGACACAGAAACAAGGGGTCACAATTGAAAGCTGAAGACGCAGATGAGTCAAAGGGATGTTAGGAAGTATTTCTTCAGCCACAGAGTTGTTAGGAAGTGGAATAGTCTGGCAAGCGATGTAGTGGGGGCAGGAACCATACATAGTTTTAAGACGAGGTATGATAAAGCTCATGAAGTAGGGAGAGGGAGGACCCAGTAGCGGTCAGTGAAGAGGCGGGACCAGGAGCTGAGTCTCGACCCCTGCAGCCACAATTAGGTGAGTACAGGCTGAGGAAGGAAACATGCAGGACTAAGTTGATGGAGTTGTTCAGAGAAAACTTTGAGTCAGCACGTAAGGACGTGACAAGGGAGTGAGATGATAAAGCAATGTTGGACCTAGTGTTTTCCGTAGGTACATCTGACATGTGAAATAGGATATGAGACCCGTCTGGGTGCTAGTGATCATATGGTCTTGAAATTCGAGTACTTAGTGGAAGTAAAGGTAGGGGGAAATACAGTAGGCAGACTTCAGAATGGAAAAATGTTGATGGGTTGAGAGACCTCCTGAATGTTGTGAATTTAGACAGTGAATTAGGAGGAAAGTCAGTGGATGAGATGATCATAATACCTAGCTGGAAAATGCAGGGCAGCTGAGGATACCTTCATACCGAGACGGTGCAGAAACAACTAATACAAAATGAACCGTTGGTTTAACCAGAGATGAAGGGAGGTAAAAACGGAAAATGCAAGAGTGGAAAAAAAAAGCAAAAAGAACAATTCAGACAAAAAAAAAAAGTGAACAGACTGGCCAGAAACGAATATGTTAGGGCGAGGAGTCTGAAAGACAGTTTGAGAATAGCATAGCACCAAAGATCTGAACCGACAATACTTCACGATCACGTCAGAAGAAAGACGAGGAAGGAAGAAGAGCACATGAACAATGACAATGAAATCCGTAAAATGTTATAAAACAATTTGAAGAAGTCTCGGTGGAAAATGGGGCGATACCAAAGACACTGAAGAAAATAACCATGCCACATATAAACTAAATAATGTAGATCTTAATGCTACTGATTGCGAGAAGGATTTAGGAGTTCTGGTTAGCAGTAATCTAAAACCAAGACAACAGTGCATTAGTGTTCGCAATAAAGCTAACAGAATTCTTGGCTTCATATCTAGAAGTATAAATAATAGAAGTCCTCAGGTTGTTCTTCAACTCTGTATATCCTTGGTTAGGCCTCATTTAGACTATGCTGCTCAGTTCTGGTCACTGTATTACAGAATGGATATAAATGCTCTGGAAAACGTACAAAGGAGGATGACAAAGATGATCCCATGTATCAGAAATCTTCCCTATGAGGATAGACTAAGGGCCCTGAATCTACACTCTCTCGAAAGGCGTAGAATTAGGGGGGATATGATCGAGGTGTATAAATGGAAAACAGGAATAAATAAAGGGGATGTAAATAGCGTGCTGAAAATTTCCAGCCAAGACAGGACTCGCAGCAATGGTTTCAAGTTGGAAAAATTCAGATTCAGGAAGGATATAGGAAAGCACTGGTTTGGTAATAGAGTTGTGGATGAGTGGAACAAACTCCCGAGTACAGTTATAGAGGCTAAAACGTTATGTAGTTTTAAAAATAGGTTAGATAAATACATGAGTGGGTGTGGGTGGGTGAGTTGGACCTGACTAGCTTGTGCTAGTAGGTCTGATGCCGTGCTCCTTCTTTAAGTGGAAGTGACCTGACTGGGTGGGACATAGGGGTAATCCGGGGGGGGGAAGGAGGAGACATGGACCTGCTTCGCATGGGCCAGTAGGCCTGTTGCAGTGTTCCTTCTTTCTTATCTTAACTGTGGGACCAACAAGTACTGGATGTCAACCACATAAAAAAGGAAGAGATTAAGAAGCTTTTGATGGACCTGGATACATCTTAGGCAGTGCGACCTGACAAGCGTGTCACCATGAATTCTGCTAGGGAAAACAGAAGTTATGATCAACAGTAAATCAATGGATTCGAGACAGTTACAAGAGAGAGTGAGGACAGCAAATGTAGTCCCTAACACACATGGCTCCAACATTGTCTTGATCTTGCTTAGATGTGATGGAGTCACCATAATATTATTATTATTATACTTTTATTATCATAATCATTATAGTCGTAGGGGTCTTCCAGCCCCATGGAATTGATACATAATCTGATGTGAACCAAAGAAGGGGTGGGCATATCCTATTACTGACGTAAATATCAACTGTAGGTGGGAGGGAAAGATGCCGAAAGACGTACAGTGGTTGCAGACATCAACAGCATGGTCTTTACTTTAATTCATTTCTGGTAAGTTTACAACAATGATAACAGGAGAAAGAGTGAGAAGACTGCACACGAAATACAGCTTAAAAGACTAGAGACTGTATCCAGAGAGCAAGCATTGCGCCAAGCATCTCATCAGAAGTAAATATAAATCCCATAACTTCAGCGGCATATACAAAACTAAGTAACGGAAGAATTACTTTCAGGAACCTGAACAAGGATTCATTTAGGTTTTTATATAACTTGTGTTAGGCCCGTTTTTGAGTATGCAGAAGCAGTATAGAACCCTCATATGCTCTGGCACATGTACTAGATGAGATTCAAAGATATGTAACTGGACTGGTACCGGCATTTATGGGCAGAGACAACAAGGAGAGAATTAAAGAACTCAGTCTTGACAACGTTGAAAAACAAGATGAAAGGTGCATGTATGACCTTTTACAAAATACTCGGAAGACTAGAGTGAATAGAGACGAGTCATCCAGAGAACACAACTGACGTCAAGAGACGTAGACGAGCCATGAGGATTTTTTCAATCTTATAAATAGTGAAGACAAAACACTCTCCACAGTTTTCAGAATAGATAACACTGGGATGTGGAGGGCAGAAATCAGTTAAGCTGGTAAATGAGAATTAACAAGCGGGGCCGGGAGCTGTATCTCGACCCCTGCAAACTCAATTTTGCTCTGTTGGAAGAAATGCGAGTATTGCTTTCCCGTGTAATAAAGCTTCCACAACGACTGTGTCTGAGTGCTCCCTACCTCTCTCACACAATTTACCGCCCCCTCAATTTTAAAAACGCACACTAGGGGGGCGGTGCCGCCCAGACTGGGAAACACTGATCATGATCATTGCGATTATATGATAAGAGATTAATCTAGATCATAGTGATTATACGAAAAAAGATTAATCAAGATCACAAAGATTGTAAGGTAAAAAGAGTTAAGATACATTTATTATGCAAACTGAAATGAAGCGGTCCATTCCTGGCCGCTAATTTGACGTACTCTTCTTCATTTATAAAACGAGTTCATCTCAAGTACATCCATCCTTCACATTAATCATAGTTCATAGCGTAATTACTTCTATGCCTGACAGAGTGCGCGGTGCTGCTGACCGCGGGTAACTGTTACAGAGTACAACAACGTACTGCACATCGTGATGTACAAAATACAGGTAGTAATAAAGTTGGTAGAATTACCGACAATATGTAAAGTAAAAGGACACAAGTGCAACTAATGTGACATTTATTGTGGCAACGTTTCGCTCTCCAGGAGCTTTATCAGGAGCTTGATAAAGCTCCTGGAGAGCGAAACGTTGCCACAATAAATGTCACATTAGTTGCACTTGTGTCCTTTTACTTTACAAAATACAGGTAAATATAATGGTATGCCATACCGATAAGTTGATGGGTAAAACACGTGTGTAACAGGTATCTTTACTCCAAAATATTTCGCCTACACAGGCTTCTTCAGTCGAATACAGAGGCAACAGGAACGGTAGAGATGTGAAGACGATGCAATCAGTCCATCACGCTGGATGACGTAGTTTTGAGGTGGTTTGTTCCAGACTATTGAGCAGAAGTCTTCTCCAGGCTGAGGGACTGACCACCTCAAAGCTACGTTTTCCAGGGTGATGTACTGATTACATCGTCTTCACATCTTTACTGTTTATGTTGCCTCTGTACTCGACTGAAGAAGCCTGCTGTGTAGGAGAAACGTTTCGGAAAAAAGATGCCTAACCTTTGCATATGTGTCTTTCTTATAAGAAAATACAGGTGTTGATCAAGGTTTCATTACGATTACATTTCGGTTTCTGGAGGGCGAAACGTCATTGACGTGATGAAGCTCTACAAAGATTGAAGCATCGCGTAGAGCTTGCTCGGCACACGTGTCTTTCCGCCATAAACATCACAGTTTATCTGCTACATTTCGGTGTCGAAGTCGCTTTACCGACGGTCTAGGAAGGAAGGGACAGCAGTTCGCTTGTCTCGGAAAATAACTTGCGGTATCACTACAGTTCTTGGCCCCATGGTATCAGAATTTTTAGATTTGGATACCCAAGCGGCTGCTACATCGTGTACCCCGTACCCTCGTGGAGATGACAACAGCTGGTTTGTTGTGAACTCAACTGTTCTGTGGACGGTAACAATTAAGCTTCCGGGCATCTCATATCTATCCTATGGACGGTAGCGGCTAGTTTATTGGGCATCCCATAGCCATCCTGTGGACGGTAGGGGCCAGTATATGGTGTGCCCCCATATCTGTGCTGTGGACAGTAATGACTAGTTTGTCAGGCACACCATATCCATCCCGTGGACGGTAGCGGCTAATTTACTGTGCATCCTATAAACATCCTGAAGACAGTAGTGGTTAGTTTACCATGCATCTGATATCGGTCTTGTGGACGGAAGTGGCTAGTTTACTGTACACCCCATATCCATCCTATGGATGATAGTGGCTAGGTCATCGTTCACACCATATCCATCCTCTGGATGACAGTGGCTAGGTCATCATTCACACCATATCTATCATGTGGACGATAACTGCTAGTTATCATGCACTTTCAGTTCATGCTAGTTACTAGACATACATAACAACTCTAGATTCTTGACATTCATGATAGATAATATTATATATATACATACATACATACATATATATATATATATATATATATATATATATATATATATATATATATATATATATATATATATATATATATATATATATATATATATACATATATACATATATATATATATATATAAGGTACCACCTCTGTAACTGGACTGGGGATCCTCATCCTCAGAGAAGACAATAAACGTACCTCAGGTACGTCTCCCCGGAGCTGTTTGAATATTTTCTTCTACCACCCCTATATTTTTAAGCTACATGTGAACTTATTAATAGACAGAATATATATATATATATATATATATATATATATATATATATATATATATATATATATATATATATATATATATATATATATATATACCACCTCTATAGCTGGAATGTGGACCCTCATCCTCAGAGAAGAAGTACCAGGGAAAACTCAAGGTCTATAGTACTGGAATTTATTAATAGTGGACCCTCTATCTGGAATGTGGACTCAGAGAAGACAAACGTACCTCAGGGAAAACTCAAGGTTCTCCCCGGAGCTGTTTGAATATTTTCTTCTCCTACCACCCCCTATATATTTTTTATTCTATGTGAACATTTATTAATAAACAAAATACATTTACAGAAAAAACATAAACATGAATACAATGGCGCAATGTATCAAAGATCATGAATTTCCTCCAGCTCCTCCGAGGCTGGACGTGAGCCAAGTATGCAGCAAGCATTTCCCCTCTGGATGGCGACGCTGAGGCGCTGGAACATGAAAGTGGCTGCCCTTGGGTCCCTGTGGTGTCGATGAGTCTGGAACCCAATTCTTTAAGGAAACGTGTGGCATTTTTTCCCCATGATGCAAAGGTCTCTGATCCCACTGGGACAAATTGATACTGTTGGCTAATGTCCCTGTACTTGCTGATCTTGTACTCCTCCCTGTGGTCAGCAGCTCCTCCCTGTCGCCCCACACTGTGATGGATATAGGTGTCAGCCAGTGTGGACACACAGGTATAGTCCCATGCTAAGAGCTTGCCATTCTTCCAAGGATAGATGATGATCCCGTCGGGGCGGTTTGCTGGGTTGTGGGTATTGTTTGCTGCAAGTGATCGGGGCTCCCTCTCGGCAGGGCATCCAGCTGTAGCAAGGGTTCTCTTAATGATGTCGTTGACCTCATTGTGTCATGCATGCCAGCCCTTGGTTTTGGAACAGTTAAGACCATGTAGACCGTATTGGTCTGCTTGCACTTCGCCGCAAATACACATATATTCTGTGTGAATTGGGGCAGCAAGGCGCAGAGCCACTGCAATACGGAGGGTCTTAGGGTCGAGTCGCGTTCCCATTGCCGATATGGGAACTGTTTGGAGGTAGTCCCCGGAGTGATGTGCACTCACAGCCTGGAGACGGGCAATCTCCCTATCTGATGTTGCAGCCCTGAGCATGTTGGCAAGCACCTTTTCAGCGATTGGGCCATCCCAGCTTGACTGTTTGTGAGCCAGTGCAGCACTAGGGTTTGATTCTGGAGCAGCAAGAGTCTCCCATTCGGTGATGGCACTGACATAGCTAGGGTCTTCTATTCCTGCTGAGTCACTGAGGGTGTCAGGAAGAATTTGTCTTATCAACTCGTTTGATGCAATGGAAGAGGATAGGAAAGCTGGTAGAGCAATCTGGGAGGATCTGCGTACTCCTAGTCCTCCAAGCCTGACCGGAAGTGAGGCTTGCAACCACTGTCCATCGTCAAGGGAAAGATTCAATACACTCTCTAGCATGGCCTTCAGGAGAGAGTCATATTCCTTGAGTTTTGGACTGCTGAAGGCTGGGGAGCATCTCAGAAAATAGGCAAGTTTTGGGATTGAAAGGCACCTGGTGAGTAGGTAGAAGGCATCGTGTGTGTCCATGTCTTTCATCCTGCTTTCCATCGTCCGGAGGTCTGAGACTTTTTTTACTAGGATCAGATCGATGGCATTGGACCCAAGAGGAGCACCGAGGAGAGTGCTATTGGCTGGATCAATGGCTCGTGCTCCTGGTAAAACGGCACTAATATTCTGGATCATCTGTTGATTGGTAGAAACTATTTCACATTCATATATATATATATATATATATATATATATATATATATATATATATATATATATATATATATATATATATATATATATATATTTAAAATAATATAATCTTGGCCTATGCGTATAGCAGACCCAGCGCTGTAATCACTAGGCGGCCCGTAGTTGCATTATCTATCACATCTAAAAAGGGGCGAAGTGACCATGCAGTAGGTAATGAATAGGGGTTGGATTTTTTTCATATAGCAGCATTTAGATAGAGAGCAGATTCACAGCAGATTACAACACTGAGATCCTGGAGGAAGTATGGAAGTGATGCTGTACTCTCTTAAGTATCTCCAGTACCCTTCTACTGGAAACAATGTTTATTCCCTTAACACAAGACCAGTGCGGTGAAGTGGTGGATTCAGGAGCAGCGTGAGTTCACCTTCCTTGATTGGCTAAAGAACAGCCGTCATTTGAATCTCATTGGGAATTATATGTTGAATATTGTGAGTGTGTGGAAGGCAGCTCATGATTCAGGTATAAACCGAGAGGGAAGAATTGAGGACGCCACAGATCATCTCTAACTATGTTATGTACCTCCCTGAAGGACTTGAGAACGTGATAGACGATAAAGGTTGCTGGACCCGGTTCTGATGTGTAGGTTAATTAAATGCCGCCAACAGTAATGATTTAATTATTTCTGCTGATGTCTTTATTGTCTCTAATAATTATGTGTTTAACAATTACCTTATCATATTTTGTGATGTAATATATGATAAAATTTAGAGTCCTTTGATGTCTTAATAATGAAGGTTTTATGCAGTTAGGTTATTTTAAATGTTCGGAAAATCACTGTATTAATGTCTATAGGAGAACACACATGACATTTACAATCGCTCCATAATTTTTAAACTGAACCTTTTATATTGAAAAGGAAGACTTGGAATATAATACATGATACAGGAGGTTCTGGAGTTGCCCAAGATTTCTTGATAATGAACGTTTGATGGCTTTTAAGAGGTTCAAGTGTAGTCCGTCAGTGCCACCTGGCACTTCCTGCAGTAGCGTCTGCTTCTCACACATTGCTAACTCCAGAAATTTTCACTCAAGTCATAACCTCTCTAAATTTAGAATGTTTTGTAGTGAATATCAATATAGATTTTGTAATCGTCGATTTATTTTAGCTATAAATTTGATAAAATGCTAGAACTGGAAACGGGTAACTCAAGTATAGACCCAAAAAATTTTCAGAAATCTATCATTATCAGAACCAAAAATTCGTTTTTGACGAGAGTGGAGATAAATGATTTTTTCGACTCTAAAGAAGAATGCGTAAAGGTAGGAGATAGATCTGAAAAATAAAAGGAACTGTGATAAAGTTAAATAAAATATTACATAAGAGACGGAAGGAGGGAGGGAGGGACGGGAGGGGAGGGAGGGACGGGAGGGAGGGACGGGAGGGAGGGACGGGAGGGGAGGGAGGGACGGGAGGGAGGGACGGGAGGGGAGGGAGGGACGGGAGGGGAGGGAGGGACGGGAGGGAGGGAGGGGAGGGAGGGACGGGAAGGAGGGACGGGAGGGAGGGACGGGAGGAAGGGAGGGAGGGACGGGAGGGAGGGAGGGACGGGAGGGAGGGAGGGACGGGAGGGAGGGACGGGAGGGAGGGAGGGAGGGGAGGGAGGGACGGGAGGGAGGGAGGGGAGGGGAGGGAGGGACGGGAGGGGAGGGACGGGAGGGGAGGGACGGGAGGGAGGGACGGGAGGGGAGGGACGGGAAGCGAAGGAACGAGACAGGACAAGAAAACAGATGAATAATTTGAATATCATTGTATTATCCGAGAGTAATATAATTATCTCTGTTTATGTTGTTAATCAGAGGAAGCCATCATGGTAATAATGTGTTTTTGTATTGTATATGTAATATCATTAAGCTGTTAACAAACACATAATTATAACATAATTATACAGAAATCGAAAACTGATCTACCAATCGTCTTGAGTTTATGATATACATTACAGAGGACATAGACGTATATTGAGACATTCAAAGGAACATTCTTAAGTAAACAGGCACTTGTCGAGATAATTTACCATACAGTTTTGAAAGAAAAGTTACATAACGATGGTAGTCTTTACTAAGGACCAGTCAGGAATTGTTGAGTCCAGGGAACGCAGCTGTGATGTGCATCTCACCCACACTGTGCACCTAGGACGATAGTCCGGCCACAGCACCCACATAGGTGGCTTCTACACGATAGAACGGAGTAGAAACAGCAGCAGCAGCAACAACTGTAGTAATAACAGTAACAGCAGCTGCAGTGGCTGCAATAGCAGATGTAGTACAGCATCAGCAACTGTAGTAGCAGCAGAAACAGCAGGTGAAGTAACATCATTAGTAACCTCTGTTGCACTAGCAGCAGCAACAAGAGCATCAGAAGCAACAGCTTCTGATGATCCTGATGCAGCTTTAGTATCAGCAGCAGCAGCAGCATCAGTAGTAGTAGCAGGAGCAGCAGCTGTAGCAGGAGCAGCATCAGTAGTAGTAACAGAAGCAGCAGCTTTAGCAGGAGAAGCAGCTGTAGCAGGAGCAGCAGCTGTAGCAGGAGCAGCATCAGTAGTAGTAACAGAAGCAGCAGCTTTAGCAGGAGAAGCAGCTGTAGCAGGAGCAGCAGCTGTAGCAGGAGCAGCATCAGTAGTAGTAACAGAAGCAGCAGCTTTAGCAGGAGAAGCAGCTGTAGCAGGAGCAGCAGCTGTAGCAGGAGCAACAATTGTAGTAGCAGTAATAACTGTAGTAACCTCAGGAGTACCAACTGTAGAAGTAGCAGAGGCAGAAACTCTAGTAGCAGCAACAGGTTTAATAACGGCAAAAACAGCAGCTGTAGGAAAAGCAGCATTAACAACAACAGCTGTAGTAACAGAAACATTAGCAGCAATTGGTGCTAATATAGCTGAACAAGCTATAATAGCATCAAGTAGCAGCTGCAGTAACAGAAACAAAAACAGAAGCAGTAGCAACAGTAGCAGCAGTAGCAGTTGTGGTAGAGGACAGCAGCGACAGCAGCAGCAGCAGCAGTACGAGTAGCAGCTGTGGTAGAGGAAAGTAGTAGCAGCAGCTGCACCAGTTGTGATAAAAGAAGACAGGAGTAGCAGTTGTGGAGTACAGTTGCAGCAGGAACAGCAGCAGTTGTTGCAGAGCGTCGAGCCGGAGCAGCAATAGCAGCAGAAGAAGGGGTGGGAGAACAAGTTACCAGCAGCAACACGAGCATCAGCAGCAGCAGCAGCAGCAGCAGCAGCAGCAGCAGCAGGAACAGCCGTGGCAAAGAAAGGCAACAACAGCATCAGATGTGCTAGAAAAAGGTAGTAGCAGTAACAGCAGCAGCTGTGGTAGACTAAGGAAGTATCAGCAGCTGCTGCGTACAGCAAGTTACCAACAGCAGTAGCAGCAGCAATAGCAGTAGTGGTGCAGAAAGGAACAAGCAGCAAAAGCAGCAATGGTACTGAAATTTAGCAGCAGCAGATGTGCTTGAGGGAGGTAGCAGCAACAACAACAGTAGTTGTAGTAACGGACGGTAACAGCAGCAGCAGAAGCTGTGGTAAGGGACAGTAGCAGCAGCAACTGTTGTAGAGAAAAGTAGCAGCTACACTAGAAGGAACAATTGTGATATAAGAAAGAAGCAGCGGCAGCGGCAGCAACAACAGCTGTAGTAATGGATAGTAGAAGCAGCAGCAACAGCAGCAAGTGTGGTAGAAGAAGGTTGTGACAGCAGCTGCATCATTTGGTAGAGGAAGGTAGCAGCAGCAGCAGCAGCATCAGCAGCAGCATCAGGAGCTGTGATGTATGTGTGGGATGTTCTCGTCATTAATCTCGTCTCACTTTATCTGATGGAAGCACCAACCTCGGGACTACCTCTGACAAATTGGCCAGAGCACTGCTGGCCCCAGCCCGATACTTGACCAAAACAACACAAATGGTCTGCCTAAACTTGCGTACCCAAACAAACACACCTGCTTGCTTAAACGTGTGTATCTGCACAAACGTGCAGATGCTTGAAGTTACGTACCCAAAAAACACACCTGGTTGTACACGCGTGTGTACCCACACAAATATACCTTCTTGCTTAGAACGCTTACCCAAACAAACGGACCTTCATTCTTAGTGTTCATACCCAAACCAACACACTTGGTTAAACTCAGATTCCCAGACACACACACATTTGATTAAACGTCTGTATCCACACACAAACCAACATGTTTATACATAAACACACAGCTTAGTCCTTCACATCACAAGGTCACTCAAGACACAACGTGTGAGTGGTAGAGCACTTAGCTCTCTTGTCCATTTGCGTGTGGCTACTGAAACAGGATATACATCTCGTCTCTATAAATACATACACACATACACCTATATGCTTATAACAACAGACGCCTCTCCTGAGATGCGAACTTTGGTCTGGTAAACATCAGGTAGTCGTTGCCTCAATGAGATGCCACGTTACTAAACCACTGAAGAATATATTTCAAGAGACTGAACAAACAAAACAGTCTTGATAAGTAACATGGAGGTCACGAAAGAGTTTGGAAAACTCACATCAGAGAGTAATAATGTTCAAATTTTCCTTGATTTCCTTACTTGCAAATATTCATATAAGAAGCTAGGGTACGTAAGGAGATTTCCTTAAATATGCTGTAAAATGAACGCAGATTTACGGTACAAGGAAACCCTCATCAAGAGGTATGAGAATTGCTGTGTTTTTTTCTGCCTACAAATATGTCTGTCTTCAGAACGCTATCAAGTGCATACTGGATACAGAATATAATACAAGGGCCACCTGACCTATGTCACATGATGTTAGTCAGATGAGGAAACTAAGCCAGGTGAAAGAACAAGAACAAGAACGAAGTTATGTGCATGGAGAGGAGACTTCAAGACAAGGGTAGTTAGCGTATCAGGTTTCAAATGACCTTGTAAGATGTTAACAATATATATCATCAAATGGTCATCGCTGACAAGGATTTTGAACATGCACACACATTTTGTGCTACAATAAGTGGGAGCAGGTTTCCAGTTAATGTAGTTCTACTTTCTGGAATTCAGGAAGGTTTCTTAATTGGCTCGTGCGTGTCCAACACTGTATTTAAACTACTAAATAATTTTTTGTGTATTTTGACTCCCGAAATCGTAAAAAAACGCAGTTGTAAACTCACTTGTCATGGGTTCGATCCCCACCCGTTCCGCATTTTTGTTTTTGTTTATTTGCACTAAGCGTAATTGTTTTCATTCTTTAACACGTCAAAGGTAGTTTAAGTTTTGTGACAACTACTAAAGGAATAATTAATCTTGTTTATTTTGTGAGGAGATGTTGATTTTTATACATTTTTGAAATATTGAAGGAAAGATTTAGGATATATTTTTTTTTTTAATATTGTCATAATTATTCTCATTCGCTCTATAATACCATTGGTTTTTGCCTCATCTTTTTAAATAAAATTTGGTGGAGTGTCTACACTTTTGGAATAGACAGTGATGGTACTGTTTTCTGTTTCTTGTATGTAGTGAATTGTGCACTCTGAGTGCACTGTGCAACACTCTGAGTGCACTGTGCAACACTCTGAGTGCACTGTGCAACAATCTGAGTGCACTTTGCAACAATCTGAGTGCACTGTGCAACAATCTGAGTGCACTTTGCAACAATCTGAGTGCACTTTGCAACAATCTGAGTGCACTGTGCAACACTCTCGAGACTAGTAGAGAGTAGGACACAGGTACAACATTTCGGTATGTATATTGTTGAAACGTTTCGCCTACACAGCAGGCTTCTTCAGTCACATGCAGAGGAGATTAAATATGAAACCAGCATAAGTAGTGGCAAGGTAAAGATGTGATCAGTCCAACAACTTTGAAGTAGTAGTGTTTGAGGGGGTCAGTCCCTCAGCCTGGAGAATAATTCTGCTCTATAATCTTGAAAATGACAGTATAAAATTTTCTAGTCTCACGTTTCAGTTTCACATTGTTTCAGACAATGGAGCTGAACTATTCACCAGGCTGAGGGACTGACCCCCTCAAACACTTCAAGGCTGATGATCTAATCACATCTTTACTTCGCCATTACTTCAGCTGGCTTCATATTTAATCTCTTCTGTATTTAACTGAAGAAGCCTGTTGTCTGGGCGAAACGTTTCAATTATAAATATACACAACTGTTACACATGTATCTTACCCTGTACTGGCTTTCACTGTTTCTTAGTAATTCCGAGACTAAACTTCTGTTAATCCGGTCAATAGTGACTGATAAAATGCAAATAATTTTACTGTAAATCTTCATATCCGAAAAATATTAAAATTTTTCCAGCCATCATTCTGACCAAATACAGACAAATGTATGAACTGGATTGTTGTAACATAATATTAGGAAAGAGGTGGATAATAAGAGTGGATGTAATAGGAATGCAGTTAGAAGCTTGAGCAGCTCTATAAATCACAATGATAACAAGAACATAGATATCACACTTACGGAGCAACTTACAACTTAGTAGCCAGACTTGGGATTGGTTACAAGTACTTGTGGCAGTCTGTCATACACAGTAACGGCTAGCAGAGCCAGGACTATTACCTGAGTTCCGACCTCAGCAACCACATACTGGTCAGCACAGGCGATGCAAAGTATGTGATCAGCCATTGTCCACTTAGAGAGGATTAAAGAGATAAAAAATAACGTATGTTAAATGTTAATATATGTTTAGTAAGATCACATTAAACAGGTGATTTCAGAATATGCAAAACAACCACTTGATAATGTGAGTAGTCAGGAAAGCGCTTGGAATTTATCTATTCTTTCACAGTGGTTGTTTTGTTAATATATGTATGTATATATATTATTGTAATCACGAACAAGTAGTATTTAATCAATAACAACACTGCGACTTGCCGAGGAGATTCGAACCCGTGTTGTTGTATCCCACCTCATGGTGACCGAAAATTCCACGACGCTCTAACCCACGGGACCATACAATCCCATATGGTCCTGTGGGTTAGAGCGTCGTGGAATTTTCGCTCACCGTGAGGCAGGCTAAAAGAACACGGGTTCGAATCCTCGGCTAGTTGCAGTGCTGTTATTGATTAACACACACACACACACACACACACACACATATACATACCTCCAGATATATTCTTATTAACGTTTATGGGGCCTAGTTCCTAGGCATTAGGTGCATCCATAATGTTCTTGCGCTACCGTCTGCAGGATAGATATTGGGTGAACAAAAAACTAACTTCTGTAGCTGGGTAGAATATGTAGGACGGATTTCATAGCCAGTTGGGGTGCAGTTGACCTTTTAATGGGTGCACCAGAAGGTCAACTGTAGAAGGTGTTGTCTACGATGTAATTAATGCCAATGTGGTGTATCCAGTGACAGCAACAGAACATAAATTGTATTTCGATAGAATTTTTAGTTTGTGTCTCAGCGGACATTCCATGGTAGTCGAAATTTTGCCATAAATTTGTCATTCAAGAAGTAAGATAATTTTACCTTTAGAGACTCGGTTTTTTCTTCCCATCTTAGACACAATTCACGTGAATAAAATGAAAGCTTCAGAATTTCGTCACAGTCTATTATGACTTGAAAAATTATTTGGATTCGAAAACAACCACTGCAGAATATACTTTCTGGGGACAACATTCCGCTCTGTGTAGAACTCTATGAAGTAATAATCTGAGCCCAAGCTGTCCTTATCACGAGTTCATTTTTCATTAGTCCCCCTAGACCAGATTGTCAACCTGTTACTCCAGAAGCTGAAATTTAATTTGAACCATCAAATATCCTGCGAGGACTTTGTGCAGCTTACAGATGAATTTTGTAAAACTTTAAATTGTTTCCTTATGTTATTCGCATTTCAGATGGAAGTTCGGTATGGTAGTGGCTTCCCAATCTTCTCTGTGTTGGCGAACTTAAGATGGACTCAAGGCAGACTGGAAGAGCGTCCATCCATGATTCCCAGAACCGTCATTTGGGTCCACTAAATGGATTACATTCTTTTCATACCTCTTTGATGACTCAACCTGGATAACCACAAAAATAACTTCAACACAGCTGAGCCATCTTCACAGTTTACTCTTGAGGAAATATATAACAGCCTTCATTTTCTCGACTTCTTGCTCGTGAAACTAGAGTGCCACCTCAAATTCAGGTCAGCAAACTCAGCAACAAAAAACAACTCAGATCCTCCAGAATATCCAGTCCAGGATTTCTTGAGGAGCAATGTAATATCTTTAAAAATACCTTTCTGACACTTAAGAGATTCTAGTACACATCATCCGTGTAGAGTAGAAGCAGTAGGAGGCGGAGTCACCACTGGACTGAACACATCGACTCCAGGCTGAAGGACTGATTACCTCAAACTACTCCTCATCTTCCCACTGTTCTTCTCTATAATAGACTGAAGAAGGCACTGGCTGGCGAATCGTTTCCGCAATGAAGAGTCCCAAATATTGCAAAAATATCGTATTCTTCAACTTATCGGTTTTCTAAATCATTTACATTACATGTCACACTGTTGATTACATAACACCAGCCCTCTCAAAAAAAAAAAAAAATGCGGACGTAACAACAAGCACCATTAAAATCTCGTCAGACACAAATCAAGCTGCCCAGACCATGGGAAGACAGGAGCTGAAAAATTGCGGCTTATATGTATGTATATATATATATATATATATATATATATATATATATATATATATATATATATATATATATATATATATATATTACACTTCAAGTTATAAAAAATGAAAGAGTACAGAGAGACTTAAAGTGGGATAAAAGAGTAACGAGGGAGTACATATAGGAAGAAATGAGAGAATGAGTGAGTAACAGGAAAACTAGCAAACATTCTTACGATAATTTTGATTTTTTTTTTTTTTTTGGGTGGAGAATCAAATGAACTTAGGAGTTAAGAGTGAAAGTGGTAATATATTAGAAGGGAAGGTAGAGGTATTAGAAAAATAGAATATTTTTGAAGAGTTGTTAAAAGTGGATGATAAAAGGAAGGCGGTGATTTCAAGCAGTGGGCAGTGAGGAATGGGATCTGTTAGGAGGAGTCAGAGATCAGTGGGGATAAAGTGCATGAGGGAGGTGGGATAGATAAGATAAAGCGGGTGGGGATACAGAAGTGAACGGTGCATTTGTCCCATCAGGATTCCAGAATAACTGACCAATGCACAAATGACCGGCACTTAAGTGACAAACATATGACGACATTTCGAACTGACTTGGACCTTTGTGTTGCGATTTATTTATTTTATACCTATAGTTAGAAACAGCTTTTTCTCCCGAGTTAAAATCAGTCTGTATTTCAAAAAAGACGCAAACACTCGAGATTAACTTGGCATGTCTAACTTTAATTCTACACACGACAAGTGAATTCTCACACTGAGTGAAAGAAACAATAATTTTAATAAAAATTTGAAATTAGATCTCACGATAGAGAATTTACACGACATCATTCTTGATGACTCCTAAGTGCTGGAGGCTTCTTGTGAAAACTGTGACGGGAGGGAGGCATGAGGCGGTTATTACCTTTTGTACATCAGTGTGTTTCACGTTATGATTGGTCAACCCGCAGCCTAGCTGGCAAGGTGATGATTGGTCAACCCGCAGCCTAGCTGGCAAGGTGATGATTGGTCAACCCGCAGCCTAGCTGGCAAGGTGATGATTGGTCAACCCGCAGCCTAGCTGGCAAGGTGATGATTGGTCAACCCGCAGCCTAGCTGGCAAGGTGATGATTGGTCAACCCGCAGCCTAGCTGGCAAGGTGATGATTGGTCAACCCGCAGCCTAGCTGGCAAGGTAATGATTGGTCAACCCGCAGCCTAGCTGGCAAGGTGATGATTGGTCAACCCGCAGCCTAGCTGGCAAGGTGATGATTGGTCAACCCGCAGCCTAGCTGGCAAGGTGATGATTGGTCAACCAGCAGCCTAGCTGGCAAGGTGATGATTGGTCAACCCGCAGCCTAGCTGGCAAGGTGATGATTGGTCAACCCGCAGCCTTGCTGGCAAGGTGATGATTGGTCAACCCGCAGCCTTGCTGGCAAGGTGATGATTGGTCAACCCGCAGCCTAGCTGGCAAGGTGATGATTGGTCAACCCGCAGCCTAGCTGGCAAGGTGATGATTGGTCAACCCGCAGCCTTGCTGGCAAGGTGATGATTGGTCAACCCGCAGCCTAGCTGGCAAGGTGATGATTGGTCAACCCGCAGCCTTGCTGGCAAGGTGGTAATTGGTCAACCCGCAGCCTTGCTGGCAAGGTGATGATTGGTCAACCCGCAGCCTAGCCGGCAAGGTGATAATTGGTCAAGCAACAGCCTAGCCGGCAAGGTGATAATTGGTCAAGCAACAGCCTAGCCGGCAAGGTGATGATTGGTCAAGCTGCAGCCTAGCCGGCAAGGTGATGATTGGTCAAGCAACAGCCTAGCCGGCAAGGTGATGATTGGTCAAGCAGCAGCCTAGCCGGCAAGGTGATAATTGGTCAAGCAACAGCCTAGCCGGCAAGGTGATAATTCTTCAAGCAACAGCCTAGCCGGCAAGGTGATAATTGGTCAAGCTGCAGCCTAGCCGGCAAGGTGATGATTGGTCAAGCTGCAGCCTAGCCGGCAAGGTGATAATTGGTCAAGCAGCAGCCTAGCCGGCAAGGTGATGATTGGTCAAGCCGCAGCCTAGTTGTGGTTGCGGGGGTCGATTCACAGCTCTTGGCCCGGCCTCTTCAACTGGGCGCTTCTCAGTTACTCTTACCGCTCCGTGAGGTTTATCATACCTCTTCTTAAAACTATGTATGGATCTTGCCTCCACTACATCACTATCCAGGCTAATCCACTTCCTGACAACTCTGTGACTTAAGAAATACTTCCTAACATCCCTGTGATTCAACTGAGTCTTCAACTTCCGACTGTGACCCCTTGTTGCTGTTTCCCATCTCTGGAACATCCTGTCTCTGTCCACCTTGTCTATACCTCTCAGTATTTTATATGTCGTTATCATATCCCCCCTATCTCTCCTGTCTGCCAGTGTCGTCAGGTCGATTTCCCTTAACCTTTCCTCATAGAACATACCCTTAACTCCGTGATTAGTCTTGTTGCAAACCTTGGCACTTTCTCTAGTTTCCTTACATGCTTGGCTAGGTGAGGATTCTAAACTGGCGCTGCATATTCCAACATGGGCCTAACGTAGACAGTGTACAGGGTCCTGAAGGAGTCCTTTTTAGATGTCGGAATGCTGTTCTTAGGTTGCCATGCGCCCTTATGCTGCAGCAGTTATTTGGTTGATGTGCGCCTCAGGAGATGTTCCTGGTGTTATTCTCACACCAAGATCCTTTTCCTTGAGTGAGGTTTGTAGGCTCTGGCCTCCTACACTGTACTCCGTCTGTGGTCTTCTTTGCCCTTCCCCAGTCTTCATGACTTGCACTTGGTAGGGTTGAACTCCAGGAGCCAGTTTCTGGTCCAGGCCTGAAACTGTGTGTGTGTGTGTGTGTACGTACTCTCGCTTCCTCCCGTCCACCACCTTTTAACTTCCTTAGATATTTAATACCACAAGTTATTCAAAATTCTGAACAGTATTGTCTCTGACACCGTCCTCTCATAACCTTTTTTTTTTTTTTTTTACCAATATCAGTTGCACTTTACATACAAAGTTCTTCATCGTCACCTCCACTATCTGAGCCAAACACATTTCTAGACCCCTTGTGGGTCCCAGTTCTCCAAGTTTTTCTTTTTGGTTGAAATTTGTGATTGTGGTGGTTGAGGTTCAGCTCTTGTTATTTGTCCGATTTACTCCCTTCTAGCCTTGCGAGCCCTGTCATGCCTATTCCTAAAACTCTGTGATTATGTATGAAACCTGACTCCACTACTACTTCGTCTAGGTCATTGTACTTCCTGACAATCTTGAGGCTGAAGAAACACTTCCTGACATCCCTCTGACTGAACTGTTTCTTTAGATTCTGTGTTCTAGTGCAACTCTTCCTCTCCTCTCAGTCTATCCCTATTCACTCTACCCAGTGTACTTAGTATTTTTTATGTCGTTATCTTATCTCCTGTTTCTTCTATCCTCTAATGTCGTCAGGTTTAGTTTCTCTCCTCAGTGATCATTCCTCGTAATTCTGGGACAACGTTTTTTCGTTTCATACGCTTGAAATTTCTCCCATTTCTCAACATGATTAATCAGACGAGATTTCAATGTTTGTGGTACATACTCCAAGAAAGTCCTAACCTGTGTCGTATATAGGACCGTAAATAACTCTTCGATGAGATTCCTGATGAGATTTGCTGCAGAGGTTATTCCACTGATATGTGCCTCTAGCAATGTGCTCAGGATTAAGCTTACTCCTATCTCTGTCTCTGCTTGAGTGAGGTTTACATACTTTGTCCTTTTGTCTCTGTTTAGTTTTTGAATATAGTTTCTTCTTGCTCCTTCCATTAATTTCATAATTTAGTATATGCTGGTGTTGAATTTAAATAGTCATTCTCTCGTATGTGCAGGTTATTTGTGTATTGTTCTAGTCACGGTATTGTGCCTTTTTATTTTTTTATGGATCCCGCAGGTAATCTTCTTATTCTTTCCATTTTTTAAATTTTCTTCCTTCTTTAAAATCCTTCTTTCTTACTGCTTCCAGGCGTCGTAAGAATCAGCTTCACTTGCTACGTGACTGTCTTGCTGAACATGTTTTGCCCCCTTCCTTCTCCCATTTCCTCAAACCCAACTCCTTGGGCACTCCCTGTCCTGGTCATGCCCGCCTCTTCACCAGCTCATTATTTCTGCTAAATCTCAAGTTGAAGATACCTTCTTTACTCTCCGTCAGCGTCAACGTCAGCGTCAACGTGCTCACTTTGCTTCTCTCCCAAAAGATCTTTGTAACCTTCTCACTACCATTGTTTTTGACACTGTTCGCCTTAATTCACAAATTCATTCTATTAAACTACAGAATAAACTTCAGCGTCTCGTCTCAGACAGCCCTTGGTCAAAATTCTCCCTTACTGAGTGTGTTACTAATCTGTCACACACTCCCAATATCAGCTTGAACTTCTTGGTTTTGGTATTTACTTTGCCACATCACTTACCCCTCGCGCTGGTATTGACCTGATTAGCTCTTTTGATTCCTTTCGTCAATCTCGCTCCCGTAATCTTCCTGACTTGTCCACTTTTTGTGGCGCTCTCCTTCTTGCTCTTCATAGTTTGTTGTCTAAGAATTACCACCTTCCTCGCCGCTATCAACTTGCCCTTTCTTCTCTTAAATCGAATACTGATACTGTCACCCTCTCTTCTGATAAAGGTAATTCGGTAGTTGTCCTTGATCGCGAGGATTACCTCCGTAAAGCTGGTGTCTTGCTCTCTGACTCACGTACCTACACTCCTCTCGTTTCCAACCCTCTTGATCGCAACAAGAGAACTTTCAACAAGAAACTAAGGACTCTGTCCTCCTGACTTTGACGTTGTTCAATGTTTTCGTGTCATTTGTCCCCCTCTGCCTTATTTCTATGGTCTTCCTAAAACTCATAAACCTGATATTCCTCTACGCCCCATTATATCCTCTAGAGGTTCTGTCTTTTATTCTCTTACCACTTGGCTGACGAAAACCCTCCCTTCTTTTCTTGGTACTTTATCTCCTGCCCACCTTCGTCACTCCCAAGACGTCATCGAACGTGTTCAGCCTCTCCCGACCTGTAAGATGCTTAGTCCTGACGTTGAATCCCTCTTTACCAATGTCCCGTTTGATGATATCCTTAATTTTCTCAGAGAGAGAAGGCTAATGAAGAGTTACTTCATCTCCCTATACCTACTAATGTTTTTCTTGATCTTATTTGCCTTTGTGTGGACTCAGATTCCCTTTCCTTCCAAAGTAAATATTATTCTCAAACCTTTGGTGTCGCTATGGGCTCTCCTCTATTCCCTGTTCTTCCTAACCTTCGAAACTGTTCTTCTTCCAACTATTGGTGTGCGCCCTTCCCTCTCGCTCCGCTATGTAGATGACATCTTTACTCTTTGGCCTCATGACTATTTATTCTCTTCCAACCATTTCTCGTTGCCCTTAATAATCTTGCTCCTTCCATCAAGTTTAAAGCTGAATGGGAATCTAATTCTTTGCTACCTTTCCTTGATGCACATGTCCACTGCTCGGATACAGGCTTTGATTTTCCGTGTATCGCAAGCCTATGCACAGTGGTATGTACATTCACTACTTTTCTTATCATGCTTCCTCTGTCAATAAAATTGTTCTTCTTTCTTTCTTTCTCCGGGCTCTCCGCATTTGTGACCCTCATTTTCTTGAATCGGAAGTTTCCACTCTTTGTAATTCATTCTCTCATCTTGGCTACCCTTCCCATTTCATAAACTCTGTTTTCTCACGTGCTAAACGGACTTTCTTCTCTCCCAAACTCTCTACTCTTGGGAAATCTGTTCTTTGCCTTCTCTGTATTTCCAGTCTTTCTAATCTCAACATCAAACTTACTTTTCGCCGGAATAACACCATTCGCACTAATCTAGTTCGTACCTCTCCTCCCGTTATAGATGCTTCTGGTGTCTACTCAATTTCATGTTCTTCTTGTCCTCTTCAGTACTTTGGAGAAACTGACCGTTCTCTTTCTGACAGACTCGAGGAGCACAAAAGAAGTGTTAGGCTTGCATACACTTCCTCTTTTCTGTCATGTTAGAGATCACAGTCATCCCATTGACTGATCTGCTAAAACTGTTTACCCTACTTCTAACTTTCACAGTTGCAGTCTTGTTGAATCATTCCTTATATACAACTTTCCTTGTATGAATCTTAGTATTGGCTTTGTCTCTGTAGATGCCTTCCATTCCCGTTACATTGTTGTATGCTCCAAATTTCGGGACAAGCGTGACTTAACCTGATTCTTTTTTTCCCTCTTCTCCTTTACGTCCCTTCCCCCCGCACCCCTGCGTTTGTGACCTTCCACCTTGTGGGCTCTTAGCTCTCCTGCAGTGCTCCTCTTCCTCCTTTTCCCTTCTGTCTTTGGCTCCTTTCACTTTTGCCTCATTTTTCCTCTCCCCCTTTCTATTCTTGTCCCTCCTACCACACTCCCTTCTTTACACTACCATTACTTCTACTACTACTTCCATTACCAGCCTCACCTCCACTACCTCCATTACCTGCCTTACTTCTATTACTACCACTACAACTACTACTCTCACCTCTTTTGTCCCGTCTCTGCCAGCTGGCCTATATATACTGGTTCCACTTCTCCTTTATGTTAGTGTGACTTTGTAAATGGTCAAAGTCAGACCAAAACGTCGTCGTAATCCTCTCCTGTGTGCTGGTTATTTGTTTAGTCTAAGTAGTCACTTGTCAGACAAATCTTACAGGTCCATTTGTACTCTTTCCATGTTTCCATTGAGTTTTATCTACTAATTAATTGTACACTACCATTCATATATACTAGAAACAGTACTGCATGTTTATACATACATGATTTCCTACTTTTTCGCACTTCCTTACTCTGACATCTCACCTTGCACAATCACCTTTGTTGTCTTCCCATAAGATACTCTAGGGTTCACTCTAGTGTATTTCTGCTATTTCTGCCACAAGTTTTTGTTGCAGTGTCTTGTGAGGTACAGTATCAAATATCTTCATGTAGTCCATCTAAACATTTCTCTCCTCACTCAAATCTGGTAATTTATCATGTATTTTTAGCAGGTTTGTGAGGCAAGATTTTGCATCTATAAACCAGTGTTGATTTGTTGTTTTTTAAATTACTTCCCTCCGAGTACTTTTCAATTATCCTTTTGATTATCCTTTCCATTACCTTATGTGGCTTGCTTGTCAGTGACACAGGTCTGTAGGTTAACGCTTCCTGTCTTTTTCCTGTCTTGAATATTGGGACTACATTTGCTGTTATTCAGATTTGTGTCAATTGTCCCGTGTCCATTGGCTTATTATAGATTTTATAGGCTGGTTCGGACAGTTCTCCTCACTCTTCCAAAATGCATGTTGAGACTTTAGTTGGGCACCATTGTTCTTGATGTATCCAGGTTTCTCGAAGTTTGTCTCTTCCTGTTGTCCCTTGTATGCTTGGTGTCTAGTATCTGTCAGAGTACCTATTCTCTTTGACTCTCTGCTGCATTGTTTCTCATTTAGTTTTAATGTTTTACATTTTACTGTCTTCTTTCTTCTGATGTCAGGATGAAACAGTTTTGGATTTTGCTGCTATATCGTTCCCAAATTGTTGCACAGCGTTTTGACCACCTTCTATGCTTTCTTCTGTCCTCCATGCTTTGTATTTTTATCTTAATTTCTGCATCCTTGGTAAAGCTATGGGCTTTCTTATTTTTACAATTTTCTCTTGTTTTCTTTTTCTTCTGGGTATGAGGTTATCTTCTGGTACTTCATTATTTCATTCAATTATATTCCTTCTAGTTCCCTTACCCATTGTAATGAATTTATGAATCATTCATCCCTTCAAAGTTTCCTCTTCTGATGTCTGGTTGCTCCTATCACCCACCTTTTCTAATTTTGTCGATGCTTATTATGTAAAAGTAGACGTGCAATAATGTGACTTTCTTCTGTGGCAACGTTTCACTCTCCAGAACTTCGTCGAAGCTCTTGGAGAGCGAAGGTATTTGAATTCCATGACTGTTGTCGTTAACATCCGAAGGTCTCTCATATTCAACTTAATCTATATGAGATGCATGTATGTTATATACTAGATTCAGCCTTGCTGACTCATCTCTTCTTTCTCTTCTTGTGTTCTTGACATGCTGACAATTAATATTGCATCACCACCGTCACATTTCAGGTCTCCCATGTGGGTCCCAATTCTCCCAGTATTATTCATATTGGTTGAATTCTCTCTTGATTAGTACCTTTTGTTTTGCTATATGAGTTCTTGTTGCTTCTGCTGGGAAATCAGCCAATTCTTTTTAGTATTTTTATATACGTGTCCAGGTCTTCTGTTATTTGGTAAGGGATTGTAGATCACAGCTGCCGCTACTTTGGGTTCCCCAGTCTTAATAATGCACTATGTAGATATCTGACTAATTTCCATTTCTCTCTCTCATTTGAAAACTTTACTAATTTCGAATTTTTTCCTCTCTGAATGATGTCCTCTTGGGAAATGGCATCTGTTATCTTTTCTGTTAGCTTTATCTCTGAGATAGCTATGAAGTCTGGGGTTGCCACTGATATAGATTCTTTCAATTCACCTCTCTTCTTGTTTGGTCTTTGTGGCATAGCTTCTGTATACTTTCATCCAGAGCCAACAAGTTCGAGACATGCTCTGGACTAATATGGATAATATTTTTAGTAACTCCGCACTTCCTCCTAATCTTCAAACTACGAATTCTCTGCATCCTAGTTACAGAGTTATTATTACCATTATTAAATGTCAAACACCTGTGAGGTACTCGGAGCAAGGAATGGTAGAGGTTCAATCCTCCGTCTGCAAAAACAGACCCCATATAAAACCAGTTAGGATGTTGGCTATTGCAGCATACCTAATAAGACAGTGCCAGGAAACAGATTAAAGTCAGTGCAGAAGCCGAGACAATGATACGTACAGTGTGTGGAGCTTACTAAAAGATGGACAGGAAAAAACTAAAAGTGAACGAAAATGGATAAAAATGATAGCGAAGGACAGTAAAAAAATTAAAAAAAAAAAAAAAGGAGAGCATCAGATACAAATAAAATGCATGGGCTAGAAGAGATTCAGTGACCAACTGAAAATAACAATAGATAAAGTTAAATCTTAATCATCTTGTGAGAAATATATAATACTGATTGATACAACTTGTGATATAATCATTGTCTCGAAGATTACCTTCGAAGGCCACGTTGCAACTGTTACTCAGCCTCTGACAAAGATCTCTTGTGAACCTTTCCAACAGGCCAGATTTTTTATTCTGTTCATATATATATATATATATATATATATATATATATATATATATATATATATATATATATATATATATATATATATATATATATATATATAATAATAATTGTATTTACATTTAATGTTTTTTTTTTGTGTTTTTATAACTTAATTTCCATAACTATTGTAAACAAACATTTTCGCAGGTTTTCTTATATCCAGGAGTTGGATGTAGATTAAATCGTACTTCAGAATTTCAGTGTTAGGGGCGGCGCCCCTCGGGGGAAGTCCCATTTTTATTGTGTTATATTATTTAAAATTCTTGTTATACCGATTTCCAATACGGTGGTTCAAAATTTTTAATTTATTGTATGCGCTCCTTGGAGTGGAATACATTGTTACGCTGCTCTATGTTGATTGGCAATATTTTGAAGCTCTTTTTTTATTAATTTCTAAAACATATATATTTTCACTGTATCCTTATAAGTATTAGTTCAAAGATTCACAGGAGTGTGGCTCTCTGATACCTGTTTCCTGTCTGGGCAGGTGCTGGGTTGTGGCTTTCCATATCCGCCTCCTGGCTTGGCTGGTGCAGGGGTGTGAAGCCTCCCTTCCCCCCTCAACCACCTGACAAGGTGAGTGTACTGGTAGGCGTCCTCCCCACACCCACCTTCTGACAAGGCAAGTGCAGGAGTCTCCCTCCATTACCTGTCTCTCACAAGGCAGGTGTGGTGAAGCGATTCCTCCACATCTGTCTCCTGGCGAGGTAGGTGCAGGGGTTTGTCACCCCCCACACCTACCTCCTGACAAGGCAGGTGCAGGGGTTTGCCCCCCTTCTCCCAAACCTGCCTCCTGACAAGGTGGGTGCAGGCTTGTGAGTCCTTCACTCCTATCCCAAGACGAGGTGGGTGTGGAGATGTGAATCCACTCAAGTTCCTCCTGACGAGGCGGATACGAGGCATTAGTCCCCACATTTCTATCCCCTAACAAGGGGATATGTTATTCATTATTATTATTATTATTATTAGAATATATCGAAACAACTACTGAAGTATGAAAAAATGTTCATTAACCTTTTCCCAGATATAACTTACTATATTTTACTAGTAATAAAGTATACCCCAGGCAGCGCTGAGTCAGACAACTAGCCGGCGATAACGTCACCTTAGTGAAGCGCATGTGTCTTACTGATTTACTTATCAGAATTGCATACAGTTAAGCTAATAAGAAGATACTTATACGTACTAAAAGTTGATAAACGTGAATCAGTATAAACTGCTGTGAAATTTAAACAAACCATGGAACGGGAGGGAGTGTGAAATTTAACACAACGACCCTGAATTTATTTCTAGGCAGTAATCAAATTCTAACACACGCCTGACAGTAGTCACTAGTAGTTAACTGTTTTGTTGTCTTGTAATGCCAGTCACATCTGAGGACACTTACTTGGATCAGTACTTATACCTGATCTAATAATGAGTATATATACTTAGTGATGTTCTTTTGTCGCAACTGAACATAATATATAACAGATAACAGGAAACTGGCTGAAGTCACAGCTCCTTTATGTTCCTTCCAGAGGTTTTCAATGTCGTGTTATCGTACTCTTTATCTCGGAGATATCGTGTAGCACTTATTATAATGGTATTAGTGCTGACAGTGTCCTCTAATTTATGGAATTTGACCCTTTTTCTGAAAGCTACAAATGAACACATCCGGTAACATCCACTTTTAAGTAAGGACGTCTACGCTGTCCACTTAAGGAAATCCAACTTAGCTGCTCAGGGCAAAGAATTTATTATATTTAATCTAAATTTGATTGATTTTAAATATAAATTTAATAATTCTGAGTCAGATTAATCATTATAACATATACAGTATATTTACTGTTGTATGCAATATGTTTGTCATTTAAAAAATATATATATTAAGGATATAGAAATCTCAGTTTATCAAAGTTTATCAAAATCTTCTCATTGGCTATAATAGGAGACAGGAGGTGACGTCACTGGCATAGGAACCAATTAAAATATAGCATTTTGCGGCCATTTTATATGAAGATTTTATAATGACTCCTCACGGGAATTGATCATTTACATAATTATGAATAAATGATTGATAATTGAGCTGCCTTAGCTAATCCTTACTAATTCGATAATATGATGCCCGAAGCTACTAAAGTTCATAAATTTAATTAGCTAGAGATAACATATCATTACCCTATCAAGGTATGGCGATAATGTATAATAATTTATGATAATTAGGTTGAAAAATAGAAAGATTTTTCACACTGGCCAGCAGCGCAGGATCGACACCATTCATCTTAACTTCTCTTCCTACCTCAAGTTTCCTTAACCTTCTCTGGTACAGCCATCTCTTTGTCTCAGGAATTTTTCTTGGTTTTTGAGGTTTTTCTGAAAAAAAATGATGCTTCTGAATCTCGTCTTTGTTGCAGTTGTTGAAATGATTCTTGCTGCAGTTCTTGATTTGGTTCTTACTTCGATTTTTGATGCTTGTGTGATTTTTTGTTATTTGATTCCTATTACGATTCTCGATTTGGGTTTTTCTTTAGGATGTGTTTTGGTTTCGGAATGATGATCTTCGTCTTCCGATGAATCATTAACTTAAACTAATTTCCGCCCCCCCCCATAACTGTTGATTTCTACCCCCCATAACTGTTGATTTCCACCCCCCCCCCACATAACTGTTGATTTCTACTCTTCCCCCATAACTGTTGATTTCTACCACCCCCATAACTGTTGATTTCTACTCCTCCCCCAGACCCCTCAAGGAAGGCTCCTTGACGCTGGTGAGGGGCTCTTGATCTAGGGAATTGGATCTGTGCTCCAGTTCCCTGAATTAAGCCTGAATGCCTTCCATCCCCCCATAGGCGCTGTATAATCCTACGGGTTTAGTGCTTCCCCCTTGATTATAATAATAATAATACTCCTCCCCCATAACTGTTGATTTGTAATGGTCACTAATTAATTTATTGACCTTAAACTTGCATTTACCTTACGTAGCAGTTTTTTTTATTTGAATCCCCCCCCCCCCATCAGTCCCGTGTCGGTCAAGATACACTTCTACTGTAAGACTTTGCCCAGTTGTCATTATTATTATCTTATTATGTTAGTCATTTTTATTATTATTATGGTATGTTATTCCTTATTAATATTATTTTTATATGATTATGATATTATATTTTGATATTATTATTATTATTATTATTATTATTATTATTATGATATTCATTATCATCTCAGGTGGTGACATCAGAATAGATGAAACTTCTATGCTGAGGTTAACATGGACCGTCATGTCTTTCCTGAGGTGAAACAATACCGGTCATGTCAGTGGGTGACCCCAAGTTCAAGGACTACTGCCTAAATTTTTCTCTTATATTTTCTTCATTAAAATACTCAGCATCCTCATGAGAGGCTTTTACTATAGACATAAACTGGTTCTAATTGACGCTCTTTTAATAATATGGCTGTGTGAGGACATCCTGTACTGCGGTCTTGTTTACGTAGGTTAAAGGTCACTTTTTGTTTAACGTCTTGACTTCGACTAGACACCTTCCTGCCAGGGTGTCCTGGTGGGTGAAGAATCATCAGGTACACTGCCGATGGGTCGGTTCTGCACCACTTGATGCTAATATAACTCGTAACATAAATGAAACTCCCCACAAAGTTGGTTCCAGTGTCCGAGATAAACACCTCTGGAGACGAACGCCTGACAACACACTTGCAGTATTATCTTAATATTTTTACTAGTAAATCACTGTTGACTTGTTTATTAAAGTGTGATTCTTTCTGTTAAGAATATTGGGCCCTTTTTTTCTGATACGCCGGTGATTAAATTTCCATTTCACTTGAAAGTGTTCCCCTCTACGATGTTGAAAATTGCAACGCCATTTGTGTTAATGAACAAGAACCTTCTTTTGGATGTGCTTGAGTAATACAATGTATAATGAATCAATAATGAATTTGTCTTGATTTTAATTTATTTCAGCGACTCTATTTTTAATGTACACTGTTTTCGCATTATTATTATGGACTCGCTGAAGAATGACTTCATCATCAGCCAATATAATGGTCCGATTTATCTTGAAGGATTGTATGGTGCTGCGTATACACCGCTCTTTATACACCGTCATACAACACTGTCAGCATGACTCACGAAATCGTAATGACACGATTGCAAACCATACCACGGGTGGGGTTAGAACCGGCGATCAGAGTCTGGAGTTTTATGGCTGATCGCGGGTTCTAACCCCATCCATGGTATGGTTTAACACTGTCAACTTTAGTTGCGGTAAAGTTCGTTCTTTAACAGAAGCAATTCTAGGTTGGTATGCATTTATACTGACTTTACTCTCTTATACAAAAGTAGTGTTTCAGTGCTATACTTACACGAAAGTATATGAAAGCATATTTTTATTGTAAAAAATATATCAAAGGATTTGGAAGCAGCAACCACGTTTTTCACACTGAAATTCCCAGTAAATATTTCATCTCCTAATTAAGCATTTGCTGCTTATGAATATCTTATTATGAATAACTTATTACCTTTAAGAAAGGTGTATTTTATTTTTTTTGCTGGTACAAGTATCGTTATTGTCTAGAGATTTATCTGAATTATATTTTTCACACACTTCTGGCAAGACAGCTGATCAGTGAATGATCGTAAATATATTCCTTATTTTTGGTTCACTCTACCTCGGTTGATGGCGTTTGACGTGGAGAGGAAAAAATATTTTTATGCTGTATTTAGTTGCTGGCAGTAAAAACATATGTACGAGTAAATAAAGTTTTTGATTATTTGTCTCCTATTGTAACTATAAAACGAAGTTATAATTCTCCTGAATCTTAAGAGTGTCGGTTCTTTGAACCATTCATCTACAGTGTATTGCTTAATGTGTAAGTTCAACGACAGCAGTGGATGATAATACGAAACATCAGATGGATGGAAGGTTGGAAACCACTGCTCTAGAAGATGCATTACAGAATATAAAACTACTTGGTGTGGAAAATTTATATCAGATTTCTGAGCATATTTTGAGGCTATTTCTCCCCATCTCTTTTTGATTCCTTCAAGTAAAGGTTCTTACCGTGCCATTTCGAGTTTCTACTCCTCCCGCGCCACGAGTTACGGTAACAGGTGAAATAAGTCCAAAAGAATCAAAACAGGCTACGCTTGGTAATGGGATTATTAGTAATATTATTAGTAATGCTTTATGTTTAAAATACGAGATATCTTAGTAACCCAATTTAACCTCGTATGTTGTTGAATTTAGTGACTTATTGCCTGGTAAATCGTACGTGATCATTTGCCTTAAAATTTGGGAGTTACTGTTCCACTCTGTCAGACACACATTTAACTTCATAACTTTATTGGTTTCCGTATATAGTAATGTTAATTCTGTGCTACCCTGGGTAATTGTTCACTTAGAATTGTCTACCCATTTTAATTTTGCTATGACTTCTGGAATTGTACAAGCAAGCCTCTATATAAGCCTTGTGCAGACGTGGACTAGATGTACCGCCAGACAGGACGCGCCTAAACTTACGTTTACAGGGTTTTCATAATGACATGGATTAAATAGCTATGTTATCCTAGCGTTATCCCAGTCCGACTCCAGTAATACTACTCTAGGAACTACTTGTTTACATCTGCTATAAATGTGTTATTTTACATTATAAAATTCAAGACTGGTCTTAAAGACCTTCATGATTCCATGATGTGATAAGCTGTGTTCAAGAATTCGAGTCTGTTCATGGGGAAATTCCTCTAAAAATTATTTTGTAATTGCTCATTAATTGTTTAATCACAAAACTGTAGTAACTCGGGGATACTTTTATTACTGTGGATCTGATCCATCTTCAGACAATAAGCCATCCGATTGTCTGCCATTCAGGTTACACAGTATCCTCGCTATTGTCCTTGTTCAGAGACCACACTCTTGAGATATTGTTCTCTAGTGTGTTATCACGACTACTCTCCCTGGGGTTAATACCTACGGCGTCTGAATTCTATAATATGTATAGGAGATCGTCAGTCTTTAATCAAGGATTTTTATTATTGCGTGATAGACTTCTGCTTTGAGGTTAAGATTTAGTTGTCACTACCATGGAGTACTGCATCGTAAATCACATGACCCCCCCAGATGTCTTTAGCAGTGATGCAATATCCCTACCAGTCATTCCTCTGATAACAGAAGATTAATTGTCGGATCCTATCAGCACATCGATAATACCAACAGTATCTTGCCTTATGTCTTATAGGATTAAGTATATATACTTTAGCCTGCACGAACTACTTAACTGCTTCGCGAAGTAACCTTCCCTCGATCACGGCTCTTACCTATTTAATTTTGTGATCTATGCTGACTGACACATGTATCATGTTGTGCCTCTGAATACTTAAGTCAGTCAAGAACTTATAATTTCATATAAATAGGTTCGCTAGAGATTACATCTAATTCCTTGAGACAGGAGTGTTAGAGTAATGACTTTCGTGACCCGTGGTCAAGAAGAACTTTGACTCTTATTGTCATGGCCGCTGTTTAGTCCCATAGCTTAATCGCTAGCGCACTCAGTTCACACACTGAGGTCCGGAGTTCGAATCTCCGGTACGGCTGGATAACATTAGGGACGTGTTTCCATAACACACCTGCTGTTCATGTTCATCCATCAGTATAAAATGGGTACCTGGGTGTTAGTGGACTGGTGTGGGTCGCATCCTGGGACAAAACTCGCTAAATTTCCCGAAATGCTCAGGATAGCAAGCAACTTTCTATATAGTAGTATGTCACTGATGTCAGCTAGGACTGTATACCTTGTACATGTACTTGTAGAAATAAAGATATAACTATGATCATTATTATTACTACTTTGGCTATAGAAAATAAAGCCTCGGTTGTGCCCCCTTACGTATAATAGTTGTGATTTTGATATTTGTAATAATTAATTTGTTGAAACTCTTGATTTTATTATCCCTTCATAGAGCTATGTGCTGTACTTCCCTCTGATAAAACCAACATTATTTTTAATGGGCTTTGCATTTGTTTTTATTAGCGTGTCTTAGATATCAGTAGCACCAACTGTGGTCTATATCTAGTTATATTTTCTCATCCCAAGCCTGACGAAAAGGTATATTCCTTAACTAAATTTTCCCTTTACGCAATAGACAATATATCCTCTCCTCTTGGGAGCATATTTTTGTCTGCGTTATATTTTTTCATCTAGTTTAACGCTCATTTTCATTTGCAGTTCTCTTACGAAACAAGTGCCAGTTCGAGTTATACTTTGTGAAAACTAAGACTAGGGTACAAGATTGCTTCCTTTTAGTGAACGTGGGCTAGTAGACGTGTAATTACTGGGCTGACTAGGAGAGAAGTGCTCTACCAACTCCTGTAAACCTTATCTTAAAAGTGTTGTATGTCTTAAAAGTGTTGTATGTCTTAAAAGTGTTGTATGTCTTAAAAGTGTTGTATAATGCTTTATCTGTTGGAGAGCTATTTTGACACCTCTGGGTCAAAACAATTACTCAATATTTTGAGCATATTCACAATTTTGGTCCTGAATTATTGTATATCATGTAAATTGAAAGTAGATACATTGATATGGATAAAATTGTTTTACTAAATTAAAGGTCTGTTCTTTGTTTCCAAACTGAGCTTTCATCAAATGTATTAAATGGACAGACTGTAAACCTGGTCCAATAAATGGCTTCTGGAGTTAACCTCACCAAGTGCAAGGTCATGGAGCTTGGGGAAGGACAAAGAAGACCGTAGATGGAGTACAGACTCGGGGGATCAATGAGTGCAAACCTCACTCAAGGAAAAGGATCTTACTACCTGGTGGTAACTTACATGTAAATCTGCTACAACTCTGGGTACATTTGTGTCATGTACATCATTATAATATCGTCTGGTGGTGTCTTCAGTTTAGTACTGTATGACCGTTCAGTTTAGTACTGTATGACCGTTCAGTTTAGTACTGTATGACCGTTCAGTTTAGTACTGTATGACCGTTCAGTTGTTTAGTACTGTATGACCGTTCAGTTGTTTAGTACTGTATGGCCGTTCAGTTGTTTAGTACTGTATGACCGTTCAGTTGTTTAGTACTGTATGACCGTTCAGTTGTTTAGTACTGTGTGACCGTTCAGTTGTTTAGTACTGTATGACCTTTCAGTTGTTTAGTACTGTATGACCGTTCAGTTGTTTAGTACTGTATGACCGTTCAGTTGTTTAGTACTGTATGACCGTTCAGTTGTTTAGTACTGTATGACCGTTCATTTGTTTAGTACTGTATGACCGTTCAGTTGTTTAGTACTGTATGACCGTTCATTTGTTTAGTACTGTATGACCGTTCAGTTGTTTAGTACTGTATGACCGTTCATTTGTTTAGTACTGTATGACCGTTCAGTTGTTTAGTACTGTATGACCGTTCAGTTGTTTAGTACTGTATGACCGTTCAGTTGTTTAGTACTGTATGACCGTTCAGTTGTTTAGTACTGTATGACCGTTCAGTTGTTTAGTACTGTGTGACCGTTCAGTTGTTTAGTACTGTATGACCGTTCAGTTGTTTAGTACTGTATGACCGTTCAGTTGTTTAGTACTGTATAACCGTTCAGTTGTTTAGTACTGTGTGACCGTTCATTTGTTTAGTACTGTATGACCGTTCAGTTGTTTAGTACTGTATAACCGTTCAGTTGTTTAGTACTGTATGACCGTTCAGTTGTTTAGTACTGTATGACCGTTCAGTTGTTTAGTACTGTATGACCGTTCAGTTGTTTAGTACTGTATGACCGTTCAGTTGTTTAGTACTGTATGGCCGTTCAGTTGTTTAGTACTGTATGGTCGTTCAGTTGTTTAGTACTGTATGACCGTTCAGTTGTTTAGTACTGTATGACCGTTCAGTTGTTTAGTACTGTGTGACCGTTCAGTTGTTTAGTACTGTATGACCGTTCAGTTGTTTAGTACTGTACGGTCGTTCAGTTGTTTAGTACTGTATGACCGTTCAGTTGTTTAGTACTGTATGACCGTTCAGTTGTTTAGTACTGTATGGCCGTTCAGTTGTTTAGTACTGTATGACCGTTCAGTTGTTTAGTACTGTATGGCCGTTCAGTTGTTTAGTACTGTATGACCGTTCAGTTGTTTAGTACTGTATGACCGTTCAGTTGTTTAGTACTGTATGGCCGTTCAGTTGTTTAGTACTGTATGGTCGTTCAGTTGTTTAGTACTGTATGACCGTTCAGTTGTTTAGTACTGTGTGACCGTTCAGTTGTGTTTAGTACTGTATGGTCGTTCAGTTGTTTAGTACTGTATGACCGTTCAGTTGTTTAGTACTGTGTGACCGTTCAGTTGTGTTTAGTACTGTATGGTCGTTCAGTTGTTTAGTACTGTATGACCGTTCAGTTGTTTAGTACTGTATGGCCGTTCAGTTGTTTAGTACTGTATGGCCGTTCAGTTGTTTAGTACTGTATGGCCGTTCAGTTGTTTAGTACTGTATGACCGTTCAGTTGTTTAGTACTGTATGGCCGTTCAGTTGTTTAGTACTGTATGACCGTTCATTTGTTTAGTACTGTATGACCGTTCATTTGTTTAGTTCTGTATGGCCGTTCATTTGTTTAGTACTGTATGACCGTTCAGTTGTTTAGTACTGTATGGTCGTTCAGTTGTTTAGTACTGTATGACCGTTCATTTGTTTAGTACTGTATGACCGTTCAGTTTAGTACTGTATGACCGTTCATTTGTTTAGTACTGTATGACCGTTCAGTTGTTTAGTACTGTATGGCCGTTCAGTTGTTTAGTACTGTATGACCGTTCAGTTGTTTAGTACTGTATGACCGTTCAGTTGTTTAGTACTGTATGACCGTTCATTTGTTTAGTACTGTATGACCGTTCAGTTGTTTAGTACTGTATGACCGTTCAGTTGTTTAGTACTGTATGACCGTTCATTTGTTTAGTACTGTATGGCCGTTCATTTGTTTAGTACTGTATGGCCGTTCATTTGTTTAGTACTGTATGGCCGTTCATTTGTTTAGTACTGTATGACCGTTCAGTTGTTTAGTACTGTATGACCGTTCATTTGTTTAGTACTGTATGACCGTTCAGTTGTTTAGTACTGTATGACCGTTCATTTGTTTAGTACTGTATGACCGTTCAGTTGTTTAGTACTGTATGACCGTTCAGTTGTTTAGTACTGTATGACCGTTCAGTTGTTTAGTACTGTATGACCGTTCAGTTGTTTAGTACTGTGTGACCGTTCAGTTGTTTAGTACTGTATGACCGTTCAGTTGTTTAGTACTGTATGACCGTTCAGTTGTTTAGTACTGTATGGCCGTTCAGTTGTTTAGTACTGTATGGTCGTTCAGTTGTTTAGTACTGTATGACCGTTCAGTTGTTTAGTACTGTATGACCGTTCAGTTGTTTAGTACTGTATGACCGTTCAGTTGTTTAGTACTGTGTGACCGTTCAGTTGTTTAGTACTGTATGACCGTTCAGTTGTTTAGTACTGTATGACCGTTCAGTTGTTTAGTACTGTATGACCGTTCAGTTGTTTAGTACTGTATGACCGTTCAGTTGTTTAGTACTGTGTGACCGTTCAGTTGTTTAGTACTGTATGACCGTTCAGTTGTTTAGTACTGTATGACCGTTCAGTTGTTTAGTACTCTGTGACCGTTCAGATGTTTAGTACTGTATGACCGTTCAGTTGTTTAGTACTGTATGGCCGTTCAGTTGTTTGCTGTATGGCCGGCCATTAATACGACTTTATGCACCATTATACTGGGTCAGAAGCTAAAGTTAGATGGTTGGCTGTCTTATCTGACACAAAAGCTAAGATTAGCTGCACCCTGACTTAAGACTTTATTATACATAAATACCCATCATTTACAAGCACCTGAGTGTGTAATTTGATGTAGTATAAAACAATGATTTACTAAAAAAACTGTACAGTGAGTATATAATGAAAAATTTATAAGCACATCCTAGCTTTCTTTGAATATTGTAAATACCGACATAAATATTTCGGTCAAGGTCGTGAACAGAACCGGAGCCTCACACTGCATGTGTCATAGAATATGATCACAGTTTGTATATATTCTAACTCATTCGATACTTCGTGTTATATGCAAATCGCAGCTTTACCTCTGTCGTTGGTTCAGCTACATAACGATTATTAGCATACAGTAACACGCACAAAGTTATACAATAGCATGAATAATTTATATACAGAATTATCTTATCACTGTATCATGGATGATGAGATTTAACCATCTGGTTGGTAAATCTCAAGTGTTGAAATGATACTGGAATGAGGTTAGACTAAAGTAAATTTGTTGTTTCTTAAAATTTCTAAGCTACTTTCGTCCTTTTAAGTTTCTTCACTATGTAACACTTTTTTATGCATGGAAGTTAGAGTTGAGTATTGCTTCCGCGCTAACTTGAAGCTAATGACCCGACTACCTAATTAAGGATCTATCTATACTAATTATCTGGTGAGGAAGGTACAACGAAAGTGTGGGTGATTGAGGATGCAGGAGCAGAATGATAGTGTCTGTCCCTCAGTCTCTCTCATGGGACGTGACAGCTGCTCATACCTACCTCTGAGGAAAACATTCCCAGTGGCAAGGTAGGCAACGCTCTACCCTCACACACTGAGTGTCCGTGGGTCAAAACCTTGCAGGATGGAAACACAGGAAGTGTGTCCCTACACCTGCTGTCACTGTTCACCTACCAAGTATGTTATAGTCAACTGGTGTAGGTCGCATCCTTGGGGAACAGGATTGAAGGACCTAAATTGAAATAAAACAGTCCTCGACGACGCACTGACTTGGGTTATGGTGGGTGGCTAACCCTTCGGGGTTAAAAATCCGAACAAAATTTTATCTGTTATCTTTAACCTACCTGTTGTACTTCTTGCAATATTGCAAAGCTCCTGACGAGGTATTTAACCCTTTGAGGGTCGACAGGCCCTCTCCGAAACTCGTTCTCAGGGTCGGCCAAATTTCAAAAAAAAAAAAAATTATTTTTTCTTATGAAAAAATAGAGTTTTTTTTTCTAAACATTATAGGATAAACAAAAAAAATTTACCATCAATACTTACGGAGATATGGATGCATGAAGTTTGCAGAAAATGAGCCGCGTATGGCAACAGCGGCGACTGCCGCTCACCCGGTAAACTTTAGTTTACTTGTATTTGAAGGTTTGTTGTTTTTTTCACTATTTTATTTTTTCACATAACTTATGTGGCCTGTGAGACCAAAGTAAGGTGCAATGTACATATATACACTCGTTGTATACAACACAATAAGCACACAAACATAATTATCAATATATTGTTTACAAAACTTGTTTACAAAAACAAACAATACAAAACATTGTTTATTATTATTGTTCTATAATATATATACCAATATACAGTCACTGAACATATTCCTATTAGTTCTGCAGCTTGTGGAACTCTGAAACATGGGGTCATACACAATGGTGTTTTATCTTTCTCCCTCATTCTATCTCTTTCAATCTGTCTCTCTCTTTCTATCTGTCTATCTATCTCTGTCTCACAGGTACACATAAATACAAGTATACATAGTATAAATTACCTAGGATAACCCAAGAAATCCAGACAAAGTGCTATACTCTGCTTGAAGATGTGAGTAAAAGTGATGACGCAGTCTTGTGGCTCTCTGAGACAGAGCTAGATGGATAGACAGGGAGCTTGACAGACAGGCAAATAGACAGACAGAAATGTTAGTATACCAGCAAAAACAAAGGGAGGGCGATGTTCATCTCATCATTTGGCATCAGCTCTACCCTCATTTACCCTCATCAAACGTCAGCACTTATCAGATGTTATCTCCCCTTATCTTGTTACTGTCATGGGTGAACATTTATTATTACATATTATTATTATTACCTATTATTATTATTATGTATTATTATTATTATTATTATTATTATTATTATGTATTATTATTATTATTATTATTATTATTATTATTATTATGTATTATTATTATTATGTATTATTATTATGTATTATTGTTATCATTACGTATTCTTCTTCCTCCTCCTCCTCTTCCTCCTCCTCCTCTTCTTCCTCCTCCTCCTCCTCCTCCTCTTCTTCTTCCTCCTCCTCCTCCTCCTCTGCCTCCTCCTCCTCTTGCCTCCTCCTCCTCTTGCCTCCTCCTCCTCTTGCCTCCTCCTCCTCTGCCTCCTCCTCCTCTGCCTCCTCCTCCTCCTCCATTCTTGGAACAAGTTTGAAGAGCTTGTAGTTCATAATCACTATCATTATCATCACCAATGCTCACATCTGAGTCTGGGATTTTGGGAAATAGGAGTTTCCTCTTTGATTCTGGTACAACTGAACGACGGCCCAGCACCAGAGGTGGAAGGCTGTGGGTTGTCTGGGTTTTCCTCACTATTACCCATATTATGGTCATTAGTTTCGGTCAAAACCTCACCAGAACCTTGAAACTCATCTTCACTGTCACTTCCATCTGTATTAGAACTGTCACTGGGGAACAAAAGTGTCCCAATTCGCCGAGGAGTGAGGAACTTCTTAAAACAGGGCACGGTGGAAATTGTGTACTATGATGGCATTCCCACAATGCTCCACTGGGTCCCAGATTTTTTTCCTACTGCGCACACCCACCACACAGACCCATTCTCTCACATCTAGGCTTATCAGCCTTTTCCTGTGAGATTTGAGGCCGCTAGAATTTATGCGTACTAGTACGACAAAAACCCCTACGCGTAAGACGTACTAGTACGACGAAAACCCTCAAAGGGTTAAGTGCGAAAGGCCTAGACTAGAGTTTTCTATCTCCCAGTGGTTAAAAGCAACGAGGCTAGTCCTTGAGCTGTGGGGAATGAACCATGAAGCTAAACGAATTGAGGTTGGCATTAGAAGATAGAACCAGGGAAGAGATGATGCAAAACACTCAGAGGACCTGAGAGAAAGTGGACAAGGATAAAATGCTGGAGAATGAGAGTCACAGAGGTGTCAGGAAGTATTTCTTCTGCCTCAAGGTAGTTAAGAAATGGAATTACCTGGACAAAGTAGTGGCTATATATACTTAAGAATAGGTACACCATGGCTCACGAGGACAAGCGGTAAGTTAAGAAACAGGGCTAGAAGATGGGACTCGACCCCTGCAGCCACAAACAGGTGAGTACCAAAAGAAGGAATCGGAAAGTTGGGCGAGATACATAAATATGATAATCTCCAATAAATCATTCCGCCTCTTTTAAGAAGAGATTCAACTTTCAACCCTGTTTTAAGACGTCATAAACAAACGAAAAACTCTTTCTAAATTATCAAAAGGCTACATGAAACCTACACAAATATTTAAAAAAAAGTATATGAACAACAACAGCAAAAAAATAATACGGTGTCACAGAGGACATATTTTCGCTTTGGAAAAGGTATTTATTTTTTCGCGATGGTTCCAATACTCCGCCATAAGTCAAGAGGTAAATACCGCCATGCGTGCTATTACTCACTGGCTCAGACACGATAAAACACATATATAGCAGTGGAATAGGGTGGATAAAGTTGAATGAGTGGAGGAGACAAAATGACAAAATTACCAGGTGGAGTAGGATCGCGGGTGGAGCAACTTAATGACAAGTTCTGCCTCAACGGAGTAGCCATTATTCAAATGAGAGTGTAGAAAAATAGCGGGAAAAAATATTCAAATGAGAATCGAGATATATGATTGGAAAGGGAAAAAAAAAAAGTCTTTTGAAATGTGAGTATTGTCTCTGCTTCTTTTTTTCTTCTACTTATATTGCCAAGCTTTGTTTTCCTATTGTGTAGCTTTACGCAAATGACATTTATACTGTTAAATTAAAAAGAAGTGAAGGTTATTACAGATGTTTGTGCGCTGCAAGACACAATATAGCAAGTAACCTGACGTGTTTACTCTCACTCATTGTAACAACGTAGCAGAGCTGGTGGCCGCACACCAGCCTAACTTAACCTGCGTCCTTGTAACATAATCGAACGGGGGTCCCCGAGGCAACAGAACCGAATGGGGGGTTAGCGAAGCAACAGAACCAAACGGGGGTCTCAGAGGCAACCCATCCGAAAGTGGGGTCCCCAAAACACCATAACTGAACGGGGATCTCCGAAACAACAAGAACCGAACGGCAGTTCCCGTAAGAACGTAAGCGAACGGGTGTCGAATTTTTCCTTGAAGAATATTTCTGAGACACTTTTGGATATTTATGCAAATGAAGAGCCAGGAAACATGAAGCTAGCAAAGAATAATTCATGTGGATTTTCACTCAATGATTTCTCTCTTCTTTTTTTTTGACAAACACGAAACATAATGGTGAGTTTGGTTGGTTTTATGTAGCCCAGGAATGTGCTTAAAAATATATATGATCCCTGGATTTTCATTCGATATTCTCCATGCAGGAATTTTGTCTCGTGAAATTATATATATTGGGTCACTAGAGAGATGTGACCACCTGTGACCAACCTAAGTCAAAGCTATTTTTTTTTTTTAATATTTGGTGAAAAAATGAGCATGTTTTTAGGTTTTTCTTATTTTTTTTATTTTGTTTTTATTTAAGATTAAGCAGTGAAGATTTCTCGACTTGAGCGAGTACCCGACCTGACGGATTGGTCGCAATGCGAGTACCCGACCTGACGGATTGGTCGCAATGCGAGTACCCGACCTGACGGATTGGTCGCAATGCGAGTACCCGACCTGACGGATTGGTCGCAATGCGAGTACCCGACCTGACGGATTGGTCGCAATGCGAGTACCCGACCTGACGATTTGGTCGCAATGCGAGGACCCGTCCTGACGGGTTGGTCGTAATGCGAGTAGCCGACCTGACGGATTGGTCGCAATGCGAGTACCCGTCCTGACGGGTTGATCGCAATGCGAGTACCCGACCTGACGGGTTGGTCGCAATGCGAGTACCCGACCTGACGGGTTGGTCGCAATGCGAGTACCCGACCTGACGGGTTGGTCGCAATGCGAGTACCCGACCTGACGGGTTGGTCACAATGCGGGTACCCGACCTGACGGGTTGGTCACAATTCGGGTACCCGACCTGACGGGTTGGTCACAATTCGGGTACCCGACCTGACGGGTTGGTCACAATTCGGGTACCCGACCTGACGGGTTGGTCACAACTCGGGTACCCGACCTACCGCCACTATTCTTTTTTTCTTCAACATTATTATTATTAAGATTTTTTCCTTAAAGAAGTAATAACCAATCAGGAGAGGCGAAAGTCACTGTCATTTCCCTGCAAGGTAATACATGTATATGGTGTCACTGCCCTTCAAGGTAACACATGGTGTCACTGCCCTTCAAGGTAACACATGGTGTTATTTCCCCTCAAGGTAACACATGTTGTTATTTCCCCTCAAGGTAACACATGGTGTTATTTCCCCTCAAGGTAACACATGGTGTTATTTCCCCTCAAGGTAACACATGGTGTCATTTCCCCTCAAGGTAACACATGGTATCACTCTCCTTCAAGGTAACACATGGTATCACTTTCCTTCAAGGTAACACATGGTATCACTTTCCTTCAAGGTAACACATGGTATCACTTTCCTTCAAGGTAACACATGGTATCACTTTCCTTCAAGGTAACACATGGTATCACTTTCCTTCAAGGTAACACATGGTATCACTTTCCTTCAAGGTAACACATGGTATCACTCTCCTTCAAGGTAACATATGGTATCACTCTCCTTCAAGGTAACACATGGTATCACTCTCCTTCAAGGTAACACATGGTATCACTTTCCTTCAAGGTAACACATGGTATCACTTTCCTTCAAGGTAACACATGGTATCACTCTCCTTCAAGGTAACACATGGTATCACTTTCCTTCAAGGTAACACATGGTATCACTCTCCTTCAAGGTAACACATGGTATCACTCTCCTTCAAGGTAACACATGGTATCACTTTCCTTCAAGGTAACACATGGTATCACTTTCCTTCAAGGTAACACATGGTATCACTTTCCTTCAAGGTAACACATGGTATCACTTTCCTTCAAGGTAACACATGGTATCACTTTCCTTCAAGGTAACACATGGTATCACTTTCCTTCAAGGTAACACATGGTATCACTTTCCTTCAAGGTAACACATGGTATCACTTTCCTTCAAGGTAACACATGGTATCACTTTCCTTCAAGGTAACACATGGTATCACTTTCCTTCAAGGTAACACATGGTATCACTTTCCTTCAAGGTAACACATGGTATCACTCTCCTTCAAGGTAACACATGGTATCACTTTCCTTCAAGGTAACACATGGTATCACTTTCCTTCAAGGTAACACATGGTATCACTCTCCTTCAAGGTAACACATGGTATCACTCTCCTTCAAGGTAACACATGGTATCACTCTCCTTCAAGGTAACACATGGTATCACTCTCCTTCAAGGTAACACATGGTATCACTTTCCTTCAAGGTAACACATGGTATCACTTTCCTTCAAGGTAACACATGGTATCACTCTCCTTCAAGGTAACACATGGTATCACTTTCCTTCAAGGTAACACATGGTATCACTCTCCTTCAAGGTAACACATGGTATCACTTTCCTTCAAGGTAACACATGGTATCACTTTCCTTCAAGGTAACACATGGTATCACTTTCCTTCAAGGTAACACATGGTATCACTTTCCTTCAAAGTAACACATGGTATCACTTTCCTTCAAGGTAACACATGGTATCACTCTCCAAAGTAACACATGGTATCACTTTCCTTCAAGGTAACACATGGTATCACTTTCCTTCAAGGTAACACATGGTATCACTCTCCAAAGTAACACATGGTATCACTTTCCTTCAAGGTAACACATGGTATCACTTTCCTTCAAGGTAACACATGGTATCACTCTCCTTCAAGGTAACACATGGTATCACTCTCCTTCAAGGTAACACATGGTATCACTCTCCTTCAAGGTAACACATGGTATCACTTTCCTTCAAGGTAACACATGGTATCACTTTCCTTCAAGGTAACACATGGTATCACTCTCCTTCAAGGTAACACATGGTATCACTTTCCTTCAAGGTAACACATGGTATCACTCTCCTTCAAGGTAACACATGGTATCACTTTCCTTCAAGGTAACACATGGTATCACTTTCCTTCAAGGTAACACATGGTATCACTTTCCTTCAAGGTAACACATGGTATCACTCTCCTTCAAGGTAACACATGGTATCACTTTCCTTCAAGGTAACACATGGTATCACTTTCCTTCAAGGTAACACATGGTATCACTTTCCTTCAAGGTAACACATGGTATCACTTTCCTTCAAGGTAACGTATGGAAGCGATGAACAACTTTCAATAACAATGTGGATATTGAAGACCAATTTTCAAACGTAATCTTAAAAACTCCAGAAGAAACATTTAACAGAACACGATCAGAAGGTTTAACAAAAAAAAGAGTAATATGCATCCCATCCGTACAGTCCTCGTTCAAAAAAAAAAAAAAAAAAAAAAAAAAAAAAAAAAAAAAAAAAAAAAAAAAACTTAGACGCCGATGTTACTTGAGGTCACTGCAGAGTGAGCAGAATTATCACCGTGGTCACCTGACTTTGTCGGCGGGTCACAAAGTCACATTTAAAGTGTATTTTGCACTCCCCCTCCCTCCCTCCCCTCAGATAAAAAAAAAAAGAAACGCTGCTCAAATTCAAAACAATGGAGGAAAAAACATGCATGGATGAACGCCCGAAACATAAGCTAATATTGCCTCAAATCATTGAAGTGTGACCAAAATAAGCACCGAAGTCTGGGAACTGTGTGACGCCCACCACTCAACTTCCACAAACACCGCGCCAAATGGATCTTTATGCCTACTTTGTCTGTCAGGTGGATATTCCCTCTCTCTCCGTCTCTCTCTCAGCAGGAACAGCCTGGTTGACCAGGCAAGCGCCAGACGAGTCGGGCCCAAGGCCGGATTCTGGGAGTAGGAAAACATTCAGAACTCATCAAAGGTATCTCTCTCTCTTTCTCTCTCTCTCTCTCTCTCTCTCTCTCTCTCTCTCTCTCTCTCTCTCTCTCTCTCTCTCTCTCTCTCTCTCTCTCTCTCTCTGCGATATATATTTTTAACAGTCTTAAATTAGTGATTAAATCATTTTCCCCCTTGGTCTTACGTCTTTATTACAAAGGTGATCGTCTAATTAATATTGGTAAAGTGCGGTGTTGTAGTGCGTCTCGGTCAAACACAGCAATAACGTTCTAGATAAAGTTCTTCATAATGTTTTTGATAAAGCTCTCGATGAAGCTTGTGACAGAGCTCTTCATATAGCTCTTGATGAGGTTGTAAATAAAGGTTGTGCATATACAGTACTGTCTGCTGCCACACAACAGTATCAGATCAGACTTAAAGAGGGTAATTACAGGCTCATTTCACATCAGTGCTGCACAGTACTGAAGACCGTTCCACAGCACTTCCCAAACATGCAACATAGCGCAGCTGTACGAGTCCCAGCAATTAACAAACATGCAGCATAGCACAAATGCACATCTCACAGCATTTTACGATAGTGCAGCTTAGCATAAATACAACCCTCTCAGATCATTACAGCAAGAAATGTGACAACACTGTTAGTCTGTGACAATGGCCTATCACATATCACTGCCAGTGTCTGGCCCCTTGACTGTGTCTAGCTGTGTCTCGCTGATTAATTCACCCTTCAAAGGGGAAGGGAGCTCTAATAGCGTAGATTAAAAGCTACCTGCCTACCTGGAGGGTATTCCGGGGATCAACGCCCCTGCGGCCCGGTCCATGACCAGGTCTCCCGGTGGATCAGGGCCTGATCAACGAGGCTGTTACTGCTGGCTGCACGTAGTCCAACGTCCGAACCTCAGCCCGGCTGATCCGGTACTGACTTTAGGTATCTGGAACCTTTTGAAATGTAAGTATTGTCTCTGCTTCTTTTTTTTTCTTCTACTTATATTGCCAAACTTTGTTTTCCTATTAGTTAAATGTTACTTTGCTCACATTCCAACAGCAAGTCAAGTCAAATAAACCATTCATCTTCGGATACCCAAAGTATCTACAGCATCAAGACCCTTCCCCCTCCCTTGTAAGGCTACTAGCCTGGTGATCAATTGATCTGAAGATGAGCAGAGCAGGTGATCAGCGGACCTCGTGATCACTGGGTGATGATCACCCAGGCACACGCAGGCTTCACACTCCCGTAGTTCAGGACTACCATGTGCACACCTCAGATGGGTTCTTCTAACGACAGTGTCGTCGTCACCCTTTGATTCTCTGTAAAAGTGTTGCTCCCCAAGTAACAAGTGTTGTTCCCCAAGTAACAAGTGTTGTTCCCCAAGTAACATTCGTCTGTTACTGAGCCTGCAAGCATAACCTGTTTTGCTAGATACGTTCTTCAGCCAGTGCTTTCTTTTCCAGGTATTTGTAAGACTTTTTGTAAAATTTTTCAATAAATATTATTATTATTATTATTATTATTATTATTAGCCGTTACTTGCGTCAAGCAAACAACGGACAAAACTAGATACAAGATAGGTATCCCCGTATTATATACCTCGATACACGCGATTGGAATAGTGCAGAGTGCGGCATAAACTGATAAAGCAGTTAAATATTGGTGTTGAATATTTGCAGGGAATCGGAAGAGTCATTCACTAGTCATCATATGGACACTAACATCCAAATTTCTTCAAGAAAAAAATGGTATATTGGGGCATTCAGAACCCAAATCTAATTCAGACCTTCCAGAGAGAGTCCTAAGAGACCAATATAGTAAAATCCACCTTTTCTTTAAGACTGACCAGCGTTTAAGTAATTATCGTATTTTCAGGCGTATAAGACGCTCTTTTTTTCCACAGAAAAAACCCTTGGAAAATTACACTGCGCCTTATATACTCAAGGTCAGGATCAAGGTTAAGCTTTGGTTTACGCTTTAGCAGTTGTTTACTAACGTTACGTTACAACTGTTTGGAAATATCGTCTTATACGTCTCATATGGTCGTGCGCCTTATATGCCGGAAAATACAGTAAGTTATATTTAAGGTTTGGGTTCATAAATTATTTGCAATGGTCTCAGAAACAGAGAGATGTTATAACACGTATAGGTACATTATGTAGATTTAACCTAGGATAGCCCAGTGAAGTCAAACACTGTGTCTTATTTCTGATCGGAAGAGGCATTCCACAGTTATTTCTGATTGGAAGAGACATTCCACAGTTATTTCTGATTGGAAGAGACATTCCGCAGTTATTTCTGATTGGAAGAGACATTCCAGAGTAATTTCACATAAACTAACTTAATAAAATTAGCTCATAAAAACTTAGCCTAATATCAAGGCGAAACTTCTTTAGAGGATGGAAATATAAACATAAATGCAGTATAATGCGATACTTTATTAACAATGTTTCTCTCACATAGTGAGATTTATCACGTCACAAACACATCTACCTGGGTAAAGAATACATAGGTATATATACATAGACACCCGCCCGTGCCGTGCAGGACGGGCGGGTGTGTATGTAGGGTAACGTTGAAGTTTGTTGTACAAACTGTTGTTATTGTTGAAATTGTTAGATATACAGATAAGTGATGATTCCAGGATGTTACATTGTTGAGTGTCGTCTTCCCTGGCGATCAGTCTTGCTTCTCTGTAGTTGATTATATGGTTGTGGAAGTTTCGGTGTAGAACACAGGTGTTCCTTAAATCATCCGTTCAGCCTGCGTACTGGTGTTTTGTAATACGTGTTTGAAGGTCTCTGGATGCCTCTCCTACGTATAATTAGTTGTAGTCGTTGCAGGGGATTATATATACCTCTGCAGAGGATTGAGCCTTGTATGTCTTACTGGTGATGTAAAGTACAAGGACGTTGTGCAAGAATGGTATGTAATACCGACAAGATGAAATTAAGACACATGTGCAACATCTGGGTATCTTTATTGTAGACGTTTCGCCATCCAGGACACAAGGACACAAGTGCAGCTAATACGACATGTTATTGTGGTAACGGCTTGAAAAAGCTCCTGGAGAGCGAAACGTTGCCACAATAAAATGTCACATTAGTTTCACTTGTGTCCTTTTACTTTACATATAGTTGATAATTCTACCTACATTAATACTGGTGATGTCTTTGGTGGTGGTGGATGTGGAGGTAGATACTTGCAGTGCGGTTATGGAAAAGACGTCGAAAACGTGTCTGGCAAACGGAGTTGGTGGGCAGGACAATGTATCTCCTCTCGGCAGTGTCTTGTCTTCGTGAGTTGATGTTATATACCCGACGTTTGCAGTCTTCTAATGAAGTGGCGAGGATAGTGGAGTTTAGAAAATACTTGTTCGATAAGAGAGCATTCTTCCTCAAGGAAGTCGATGCTACAGATTCGGAGTGCACGAAGGAAAAACCCTACCTGAAAACTCTAGAACTGCAGACACATTCATCACTTTCAAAACTACAGTTAGAAAACATCTTATCTCCCTGATACACCCCGACAACTAACTACATGATAACCACCTGGTGGTTCACAATTACACTCACCCACTGACTATAAACCCAGAAATACTAATCTTAATCTTAAAATAATAAATCCTAACTAGTCATAAGTTTGCCTATGATACTCCAATATAGACACTTTGTATTGTGCCAAAACAAAAGCATTCACATTGCTAAACTCACAAATTATGATGTAGTCACTTAGCCTTAATACCATAATCTGTAAGGATTTAATGTTAAGAATTAATCTAAGTCTGCTCGAAATGCCTAGCCATGCTAGGTGTCCTAGTGGCCCCCTCTGTAATTAGTATTTTATAACATGTAAACCACACAATACCCAAAACCTGTAAACCCCACATTGTAACCCTTATAGAGAATAAACTTGAATTGAATGATTACACCACGTTTAGAAGAAAATACACCAGCACTAAAAGTTTAAATCTTATCATAAGAAGCATTCTCCAGTTGTTACACAGTTCAACATAGACTATATCCCAGAAAAAAAAAGCTTCATTCACTTGATATTCATAAAGATCGACTCTATTCACAATTGTTTTATTTTAAATAGAAAGCGCTAAACCTGTAGAGGGTCATATAGCACCTGTGATACGGGTGGCATTCAGATTCGACCCGAAGGGGGAAGATTGGTCCAGTCCCTTGGATCAAGAGCCTCTCACTAGCACCAAGGCAACCTGTGGCGTGCCCCGAGTATGTTGCTTTTTATTCGATGTTAGTCACACCCTCATCACGTGGTCTCCATCAGTGAACTGGTAGATCAGAGTGTAACAGGTCGGTGCCCCACTGTTGCACTTATTGATAGTTCAACAGCCAGTAAGTGAAAGACCACGAATTCAGCTAAGGTGACGTCTTCAACGCACCTGACTGACAACGGACTTCCACTTTCTCTGGTCCTGTCCACGGTTGCTTGCGTGACGCTCATTCGTACCATTCCAATCTGTATTATTGTTACGGAGTACTGTAAAAAAATATATAAAATAACGCTCCGTATGTCATTTTCCGTGTAGTATACTGAAAGCAGACGTGTATTATTCCCTGAACGCGAACGCGTTTAATTGCTGTCAGTCAAGCAGTGGCCAGGACAGGATCAGATGAGAGGTGTGTTTAGTTCAGTACGAGACGGGTGGTGACGGGGGCGGCAGTTTGAATAGGTAATTTTGGTAAGTTTTTTAGTGCATACCATAGGTGTTTGTGTTTAAGTGCTCTCATGTTTATTTGTAAAGCCTTAGTATGCAGGGGCCCGTGTTTTGTAGAGTATTTAAGTTTCCACTGTTGGCTAAGTAGCCTGCAGAAAGGGGGGCGGGGACATGGAACCTCCCTGTTCATAAATGTTCATTTATTTTGTTTAACTCATTAGCAGCAGTGAGCTAGTGAGTTAATGTGAACTGGAGTGTGGTGGTGTTTTGTAGTAGTTATAAGTTGTATACAAGTTACTATTATTAATATTATATATATATATATATATATATATATTTGTATACGTAAGTTTGTTTACCCTTCCCTATATTATATTAATTATTTTCACTCATGCTTTGTATGAGTACATGCTGGCCCAGGTTTCGCTGTGTTTTCAGAGTAATTTTATAACTCCTAGACAGCAGTGTGAGCAGCATTTAGGAGCCAGGAACATTTTATTTAAGTTACGACATCAAAGTCGTCACAATTACTATCTCTCATTATACTGTATATAGTGTATATATATAGGTGAAGGAATTCTCGGGTTAAGAAATCTACTCCTGTTTGCCTCGCATTTGCTCTGTTCTGGTGACTCATGAAATCGAAGTGACACGATTGTAAACAAACCATACGACGGGCGGAGCTTCACCCAGCCCGTGGTATGGTTTGTTCTGCTTTTGGTGTGCTAACTTATTTACGATGTGGTGCAACAGGCCATCAGACTACCACTTGTGCTCATAATACCACACCTTTCTCGTTAAAGAAGCAGAATCCACTTATTTAATGCAGACTATTATTATAATGTTATGAAATTTAAAATGGCGCCTCTACACTACATAAAAAAACGGTAGAATTACCGACAGATTATTAGGTAAATGAACACAGAGACAACTAATGCGACATTTTATTATGGCAAAGGCTTGACAAAGCTCCGAGACAGAGAAACGTTACCACAGTAAACTGTCACATTAGTTGCATCTGTGTTCATTTACCTAACATGAACAATACTAGCATTTGTCTAAGTAGGATACTCAAGTGTTAAAACTGTGCAGCTGTGCAGAACACACACTGAACTTTCCTCTTGGTAACCAAGTTAGGGAATGGTGTATTTGAAAGTGACGAGAGGACATACACGCTTGTCAATTGCTCTGCAAACTTTCACCAAGTAATAACTGACCAGGGAACAAAATTTGGACCAAATGGATAAGGCGTTCTGAAGTTAAAACGAGAACCTTAGTTGAGTCAAGAAGACAGTCTCTAACAGACGGACGGACGGTTCTGACATTAAGCTCTCCAGAATTTAATTATTTCGTAGCTGCTTAACCCTAGTTAGTTTAGCTCTTAATTATGATTGTAATAATAATAATAATAATTGGTTGAAAATAACACGCTTGTTCTATAAAAAGAACATGAGCATCTCTGTACCCAGGCATGGGCTGGGGGTGGAGGGAACACACATAGTGAACAAGCTTTCACTTGTGAACTAGCGTTTTCATGTGTGAGCCAGAGCTCTTATTTGTGAGCCAGCGCTCTAATTAACTAGCCAGAGCTCTTATTTGTTAGCCAGCGCTCTTATTGGTTAGCCAGAGCTTTTATTTGTAAGTCAGAGTTCTTATTCGTGAGACGAAGTTCTTATTAGTGATCCAGAGCTCTTTTTCGTGAGCTGGAGCTCTTATTTATAAGCCGAAGCTCTTACTCGCAAACCAGAGCTCTTATTCGTAAATCAAAGCTCTTATTTGTTTGTCAGAGCTCTTATTCATTGTGAGAAAGAACTCTCATTTGTGGGTAAAATCACTCATTTGTGAGCATAAAACTTTCGTTTGTAGGAAAAGCTCTCATTTGTGAGCAAAAACTTTAATTTTGTGAGCATGATCTATCATTTATGTGTAGGTCTCATTTTTTGTGAGTCAGAACTCTTATTGGTGAGTAATGCGTCTCATTCTGTGAGCCAGAGGTCTTTTTTGTAAGTCAGAATTCCCATTAATGATTCAGAGCTCCCAGTCGTGAGTCACATCTCTCAGCCTCAAGATTGATGGAGGACATGAACCTGTTCTTTCTCAACAATATTTTACACATTTGAGAAAGATTTTGTAACTAGAGTGGTGGACTATCTGAATGCCAGAGCAGCATCTAGGCAGATTAAATAGTCTGCCTCTAATTCTTTTTTCTTAGACTGTCACTTGAGACAGTCTCAATCTGTCGAGGTGGAAGTGGGATACTTTACTTGAGAAAATAAGCATGTCAGTCTTGGACCAGGGAGCACCATGTCTCTGATTGACCTTTTCCCTGCTGTTTGGTTATGGTTGTTTGCTCTCTCTCTCTCTCTCTCGTTCTTTATTTTTTTTGCTCAAAGGTTTTATAATTTAGATTAAGGGTTCATAACTTACGAAATCGTAGTGACACGATAACGCATCGGTCTGGAGTTTTACGACTCTCTGACCGCGAGTTCAAGCCCCACCCGTGGTATGGTTTCTTTTCATTTTAAGGGTTCATAGCTTTATTTACAAGCTGAGAGCTGTTACCTACATTTCTCTGTCTCACACACACACACACACACACACAACACACACACACACACACACACACACACACACACACACACACACACACACACACACACACACACACAAGGTTTTCCAAGCCAAGAGCGTCACGGCACTCATAAATGAGACATGTATCATATTTGCAACATGTACTGTGCCCTCAACCCTGTGAGTATTATCCTTCGTTTTCAAGTGTCCCAAGTCCTCCTACCAAGGACAACAACTAGCAGCTCTTGCCAGAAGACAGGCAACAGCCTCCCGGATTTCACTTCAAAAGAGGATCTGTCAGCTGCTGTCAAATCAGTAACTATCAGAGCGTTGACACATTTTCACATAGCAACTCGCTCTCAAGCTTCTATCAAATTTACTAACTTCTTGAAAAACAAAAGTTATGCTCAATCAGTTATTGGATCCTGGTACCATGTCCTGGTGTTTGGTAATGCGTGTCTCCCTCTTCCACCCTGGATGGATAAGTCCCTAACAATTTGCGTCATTAGGACAACAAATGACTTTCCTAGAGATGGCAACAGTCTTCCTGTAGTTCGATAAACACCCAGGATAATACCACTGTTTCAAGGAGTCCCACTACAACATGAGCTATACAGAAAAAACACCCACCCAGATCTCTGAAGACTGTATGGATCTCGACGACAGTGCCACAGGAGTGGAATCTTCAGTCTTTCAAGAGTCAAATGTGTAAAAAGCAGCTCTTTCGTTCCCAATGACTCAGCAGGTGGTTTTCCAGGTTAAATGACTTATAAATACTTGAGCTTCCTAGACCCGTCAGTGTATGCCTGGCTGAGATTAAGACACATGTGCAACATCTGGGTATCTTTATTGTAGACGTTTCGCCATCCAGTGGCTTTATCAATACAAATTCTAGGACATAACTTGAAGACAGTAGAACTATGTACAGAAGATGAGGTAATCAGTCCCTCAACCTAGGAGTAGGTGCGAAGAGCACCATAGTCGTGGAGATTCTGAAGCAGAAGAAAGGATCCTGGCGCTTATATAGTAACGTCAGGTGTAGTAGACGAGGGCATATTCACTGGTAGGCGGGATTCCCCAGTGGAAGTAGGTCATTCCCAAAGAGATGGGTTAGTTGTAGTAATAGTTGTCGTAGTCGTGAAGGTTATGTACATGTCCTCAGAATTAAGATTCCATGATGTTGCAGTGTCTGACAAGTTGTGTACGAATGGTATATAATACCGACAAGATGAGATTAAGACACATGTGCAACATCTGGGTATCTTTATTGTAGACGTTTCGCCATCCAGTGGCTTTATCAATACAAATTCTAGGACATAACTTGAAGACAGTAGAACTATGTACAGAAGATGAGGTAATCAGTCCCTCAACATGTACATAACCTTCACGACTACGACAACTATTACTACAACTAACCCATCTCTTTGGGAAGGACCTACTTCCGCTGGGGAATCCCGCCTACCAGTGAATATGCCCTCGTCTACTACACCTGACGTTACTATATAAGCGCCAGGATCCTTTCTTCTGCTTCAGAATCTCCACGACTATGGTGCTCTTTGCACCTACTCCTAGGTTGAGGGACTGATTACCTCATCTTCTGTACATAGTTCTACTGTCTTCAAGTTATGTCCTAGAATTTGTATTGATAAAGCCACTGGATGGCGAAACGTCTACAATAAAGATACCCAGATGTTGCACATGTGTCTTAATCTCATCTTGTCGGTATTATATACCATTCGTACACAGTATGCCTGGCTGGTGGTGTTCCTGAGAACGTGAGGACCCTCTTTTTCAGTGCATCACTCTGAGCCCTAAGAAATGAAGAGTAGAGGAATCGAACCCATTACTGCTAGTAACTCCCAATGGCGTCATGTTGCCAGGGCTTCGGTGAGGATTGTAAGTCAAAATGCAGTAGCAGTACTGAAGCAACTGAGCCTGGGTTGGGGAGTCAACAAGGATGTGAGGAAGCTGAGCACGCAACACAGGTAAACATTGCTACAGTAAACTAATAAATAGAAATCCTTGAATAAATTGTACATTTTAGAAGTCTGCGACATCCATCAGTATTTCTTTCTCTCTCCATTCATCCAGTCTTGTTTCACTGATACCTCGAAACTCACATTAGGTGAACAACAGGGAACCCCCTCGCCTCTCTCTCTCTCTCTCTCTCTCTCTCTCTCTCTTGTCTTGTCCTTACGGAAATCACGGGAACTCGATCCACTGAACTCAACATCTGGATCTTAGATGATGGCACTCTGGCTGGCAATGCAGAATCCCTTCTAGAGGACATCAGGAAAATAAAAATTCTCGTTGAAAATCTAAGACTATGCTTAAACCCCACCAAAATCAGCGACGCCTTGCTAGGAAGCCTTACCAGGACGACTTACCAGGAACGCGAACTGTTAGTCCAGCCGATAATGCTCAGCTTAGCAGGAGCACGAACAGTTAAGCCAGCAGACAGTACCTTACCGGGAGCACGAAAAGTTGGTCTAGTCGACAGTACTCATTACCGGACGATTTCCCAGGACCACGAACAGTTGGTCCAGCCGATAGTGCTCACTTTGGCGTTCCACTCGATTGCACTCCATAGACCTGATTCTAGAAAAAAAATCTTACTTCAAGAAGATGGAAGGACGGATTTGAGACACTGATGCACGTGATTACTTTCTTCCTGTTCCCCAGATGACTGTCCCCTCCCCCTGTCAAAGCTCTCCTACTTCTTGCGATGCTCCCCAGCGATCACCAATACGACTGACACCCTTCTAAAGTCCATGCTAGAACGAGTACTGAACCTTTTCGGTGAAGAATGAAATGTATATAAAACTGACTATCAGTCGAAGTTATTGGCCTGGAAATATGTACAGTCTTCTAAATAAGCCTGCTAGCCTTTTATTTTATCTTCCATGGCATCACATGAGTTAGTAAATAAATTTTTTACAGACTACCCTGGTGATGTGGCAGGGGTAGATGATCCAAACCTGACTGTTCCAGTACCAGAACCATCCATAATGCTGGCCTTCACACAGATCATCCAGGACAAACATCACTGTAGAATATTGTTCTAAAGATTTTTTTTTGCATCAGCAGTGTGCTTCTACTCTGTTATGATAATTACAGAGTGGGAACAAAAACTAGCTGTTTCCCTGTCATATTAAATTACGCAGGATTGGGCTCATATATGGTGTTGAAATCCATCAGCCTGAGCTGGAAGACTTCTGTAAGGCATTGAAGTTAACGATAAGCATTCCTGCATGAGTTCATCAGCTACGGGAGTTTCATAGGTTCCCTTCCAGCACATCTGGAGTTACTGTCACCTAGACACACACACACACACACACACACACACACACACACACACACACACACACACACACACACACACATACATACATACATACATACTTACAAAACAATTACAGAAGCGAATGTTATGTCTGGAACATTTACAGACTTACCTACATACACACAAAGAATCTTTAGGACGGCGAGACACGGGTAAAAAGTAATGTAAGAGTGACAGAATTAATGGATCACAAGAAGGAATAGGATTCTGTGTGAGAGATAGATTTTACTGCACATAACTGCTGGGTTCATAGAATGGTAGTAGAAGTTCTAAGGAACTGAGGTGGGAGACAAGAGTCTAGTCGCCAGCCTTTTATAGAAACTCCATCAACGGCTAAGAAATTCACGGAACAGGTAAATAAGACAGATAGCCACCTTGAGTGTCTTCATACTTCCCCTAACCAACCACCTCCTCCTCATCCTCCTCCTCCTCCTCCTCCTCCTCCTCCTCCTCCTTCTTTCATTCTTTTTCTGCTTTACATCCGTTTTAATTCTTTTTTGTTTACTTTTTTTCTGCCTCTAATTCTTTTTCTGCTTCTACTGCAGAAGCAGTAGAGGTAGTAGTACAAGAGGTAGTAAACTACCTCTAGTACTACTACCTGTACTACTACTACCTCTCTTCCTACTACTACGTCTACTACTACTACTACCACTGCGTCTACTACTACTTCTTCTCAAGGGTCACATTTACAATTACACACTTCGTTATTAAGCTCCATAAATCTGAAGACAATACATATTATCAGTGTCACCCACATCATCCACCATCGACCTCCAGCAGAGACAACCTCTCAAACTTGCCCAGTAATATTCATCAATATATACTGCTCACCCCTTCCCTAATTAATTTATATACACCCAGTATGCAATTTCCTTAAATGTTCGTAACATTTTTATTGTGCGTGAGAGTTACAGCTGCATTTATACACAATTCTAGTTTTATTTTTAAGCAGAAATGTCGATAAGAACGAATTTGTAATCACTGGTTCACAAACTGCAGAAGACATAAACACGGGTTTATCTGTGTTTTAAGTAATTTTTAGATTTTTTTTGTTTACTCTGGTGTCCAATTGGTCACTGAGACGTAATGTTTCGTTTTCAAAATTTTCGATAGTTTTGTGGCTCATATCTGTGAATAATTACACAAGCAAAGCGACTAATATATACCGAAACAAGACAATAGAGATTATTCAAATTAGAACATATATATATTATATATATATATATATATATATATATATATATATATATATATATATATATATATATATATATATATATATATATATATATATATAACAGCAACGCTCTTCTTGCTGAATAAGACAAGCGAAAATTTGTGTATGCAAAAATTTTGCGAAAAATCATTCTGAACCTAACGATAAAAATATATTTCATTGTGTTTGTTTATTATTAAATTATTGTGAACTTATCTAAAATATATTTAGTTGGATTAGGCTAAATTAAATTGTTCTTGTTATAATAAGGTTAGGTAAGTTTTCTAAGGTTCTTTTAGTACAAAATTATTAAATTTTACATTATCATTAATGAAAAAATATATCTTTAAACGTATAAGAGAAAATTTTGGAAAGGACTTAATTTTAAACGAGTTCTTGTTAATTGACCAGTTTTACCTATTCGGCACGACATATATATCAGGGAGGTGCTGCTTTGTTTTGTTAAGTATGTTTTTGACATTTTACAGCTTCCATTATTATGTTCTATTGTGTCGTTGACGGCGATTAGCGAGGTTTCCAGATATTGTCGGCGTCTAAGTTTTTGTTTCAGTGAGAACCAGTTGTGCTTCATTGCAATTCATTAAATGTACCGTGAAGTTCTGATCCTACAATCTGCACGTCGCAGCAGAAATTGGGATTTGTCAGACCAGGAGAAGTTTTTTCCGTCTTTTAGTGTCCAGTTTTGGTGAAACTGTGCCAACTGTAGCCTCTGTTTCCTGTTCTTGGCTGACAGGAGTGGAACCCAGTGTGGTGTTCTGCTGCTGTAGCCCGTTAACTTCAAGGTTCGACATTTTATGCTTTCAGAGATGCACTTCTGCATACACTGTTGGAACACGTGGTTATTTGACTTCCTGTCGCTATCCTGTCACCTTGAACCAGTCTGGTCATTCTCGTCTGACTTCTTTCATTAACAAAGTTTTGTTGCCCCTTGGATGTTTTGTCTTTTTCTCACAAATTGTCTCAAAACTCTAAAGATTGTTGTGCATGCAAAAAAAAAAAAAAAAAAAAAAAAAAAAAAAGGGTTGGTCTTAGTATCATTCCATAGTTATTCCATGGTCAAAGTTACTTAGCTCACATTCTTTCCCAATTCTGATGTTTGGTCTGACCAATTGAACCTCTTGCCCACGTCTGCTATGTGATTGGCTGATTAGGTATTTATGTTAATGAGCTGGTGTACAGATGTACCTTATAAAGTTAGCAATTAGTGTAAGATATAAACAGCTATTGGAGGATAGATGGGCTAATGAGAGCATAGGCAATGGGGTCGAAGAGGAATGGGGTAGGTTTAAAAATGTAGTGTTAGAGTGTTCAGCAGAAGTTTGTGGTTACAGGAAAGTGGGTGCAGGAGGGAAGAGGAGCGATTGGTGGAATGATGATGTAAAGAGAGTAGTAAGGGAGAAAAAGTTAGCATATGAGAAGTTTTTACAAAGTAGAAGTGATGCAAGGAGGGAAGAGTATATGGAGAAAAAGAGAGAGGTTAAGAGAGTGGTGAAGCAATGTAAAAAGAGAGCAAATGAGAGAGTGGGTGAGATGTTATCAACAAATTTTGTTGAAAATAAGAAAAAGTTTTGGAGTGAGATTAACAAGTTAAGGAAGCCTAGAAAACAAATGGATTCGTCAGTTAAAAATAGGAGAGGAGAGTTATTAAATGGAGAGTTAGAGGTATTGGGAAGATGGAGGGAATATTTTGAGGAATTGTTAAATGTTGATGAAGATAGGGAAGCTGTGATTTCGTGTATAGGGCAAGGAGGAATAACATCTTGTAGGAGTGAGGAAGAGCCAGTTGTGAGTGTGGGGGAAGTTCGTGAGGCAGTAGGTAAAATGAAAGGGGGTAAGGCAGCCGGGATTGATGGGATAAAGATAGAAATGTTAAAAGCAGGTGGGGATATAGTTTTGGAGTGGTTGGTGCAATTATTTAATAAATGTATGGAAGAGGGTAAGGTACCTAGGGATTGGCAGAGAGCATGCATAGTTCCTTTGTATAAAGGCAAAGGGGATAAAAGAGAGTGCAAAAATTATAGGGGGATAAGTCTGTTGAGTGTACCTGGTAAAGTGTATGGTAGAGTTATAATTGAAAGAATTAAGAGGAAGACGGAGAATAGGATAGCAGATGAACAAGGAGGCTTTAGGAAAGGTAGGGGGTGTGTGGACCAGGTGTTTACAGTGAAACATATAAGTGAACAGTATTTAGATAAGGCTAAAGAGGTCTTTGTGGCATTTATGGATTTGGAAAAGGCGTATGACAGGGTGGATAGGGGGGCAATGTGGCAGATGTTGCAAGTGTATGGTGTAGGAGGTAGGTTACTGAAAGCAGTGAAGAGTTTTTACGAGGATAGTGAGGCTCAAGTTAGAGTATGTAGGAAAGAGGGAAATTTTTTCCCAGTAAAAGTAGGCCTTAGACAAGGATGTGTGATGTCACCGTGGTTGTTTAATATATTTATAGATGGGGTTGTAAGAGAAGTAAATGCGAGGGTCTTGGCAAGAGGCGTGGAGTTAAAAGATAAAGAATCACACACAAAGTGGGAGTTGTCACAGCTGCTCTTTGCTGATGACACTGTGCTCTTGGGAGATTCTGAAGAGAAGCTGCAGAGATTGGTGGATGAATTTGGTAGGGTGTGCAAAAGAAGAAAATTAAAGGTGAATACAGGAAAGAGTAAGGTTATGAGGATAACAAAAAGATTAGGTGATGAAAGATTGAATATCAGATTGGAGGGAGAGAGTATGGAGGAGGTGAACGTATTCAGATATTTGGGAGTGGACGTGTCAGCGGATGGGTCTATGAAAGATGAGGTGAATCATAGAATTGATGAGGGAAAAAGAGTGAGTGGTGCACTTAGGAGTCTGTGGAGACAAAGAACTTTGTCCTTGGAGGCAAAGAGGGGAATGTATGAGAGTATAGTTTTACCAACGCTCTTATATGGGTGTGAAGCATGGGTGATGAATGTTGCAGCGAGGAGAAGGCTGGAGGCAGTGGAGATGTCATGTCTGAGGGCAATGTGTGGTGTGAATATAATGCAGAGAATTCGTAGTTTGGAAGTTAGGAGGAGGTGCGGGATTACCAAAACTGTTGTCCAGAGGGCTGAGGGAGGGTTGTTGAGGTGGTTCGGACATGTAGAGAGAATGGAGCGAAACAGAATGACTTCAAGAGTGTATCAGTCTGTAGTGGAAGGAAGGCGGGGTAGGGGTCGGCCTAGGAAGGGTTGGAGGGAGGGGGTAAAGGAGGTTTTGTGTGCGAGGGGCTTGGACTTCCAGCAGGCATGCGTGAGCGTGTTTGATAGGAGTGAATGGAGACAAATGGTTTTTAATACTTGACGTGCTGTTGGAGTGTGAGCAAAGTAACATTTATGAAGGGATTCAGGGAAACCGGCAGGCCGGACTTGAGTCCTGGAGATGGGAAGTACAGTGCCTGCACTCTGAAGGAGGGGTGTTAATGTTGCAGTTTAAAAACTGTAGTGTAAAGCACCCTTCTGGCAAGACAGTGATGGAGTGAATGATGGTGAAAGTTTTTCTTTTTCGGGCCACCCTGCCTTGGTGGGAATCGGCCAGTGTGATAATAAAAAAAAATATATATATATATATGTATATATATATATATATATATATATATATATATATATATATATATATATATATATATATATATATATATATATATATATATATATATATATATATATATATATATCGTGCCGAATAGGCAAAACTTGCGAGTTTGGCTTTAATAGCAACGTTCATACCGAATAAGGCAAGCGAAAATTTGAGTATGCATTAATTTCGCAGAAATCATTCTGAACCTATCGAAAAAAATATATATATATCATTGTTTATTAATTACTGTAAACTTATCAAAAATATATTTAGTTGGATTAGGCTAAATTAAATTGCGCTTGTTATAATAAGGTTAGGTAAGTTTTCTAAGGTTCTTTTGGTACAAAATTATTATTTTTTACATTAACATAAATGAAAAAACTATATCTTTAAACGTACAAGAGAAAATTTTAAAATGGATCGGCACGACATTATATATATATATATATATATATATATATATATATATATATATATATATATATATATATTTATATGCTACTATATATTTCTTATTCACTATTACATTATGTTGCAGTTATCTTACTATTAAGTTGTCTGTTATTTGAGAGGAGAGGAAGACTTGTAACTGAGATAATCATAACCCAAAAAAATTTTTGAAGAATGTCAGTTCATACTTAGAGCATTTCTTGTCCTAAATGCTCTGAACTATCATGGGCTTGATGCATGCACAACCAAATGTCATCCATTTCTGTACATACATTGTATCAGGCAGAAGTAAATCTTTCACCTGACTTGCGACAATGTGAAAATTAGCGGCCTTAAGTGAAGCGTGAAATGCAAACAAACTGGGTATATTTTTTTGTTATTGTGAGAAATTATGTGGAGGAATTTTCACAAGCACCATCTTGAATTAACCTTCCACCCACCTAACTGGGTAGAACTCTAACACGTGTAAAACAACTATTAACTTACGGATATTGATGCATCTTGGAGACATGTGGGACTTGAGAGACGCTGGGAGGCAACAACGTCCATTGTTTAGTGTCCACCGTCTCAGCTCCCCAACTTATTTCTGGACCTTAGATTATGAACATATAATTCCTGAATATTATGAAAATTTAAGCTAGTAAACTGGCCAATTTAGCCTAGACTATCTGAATATTGTCATTATTAGGTGACTTGACATGAGTAATCTGTTTGTGTATGAATAATTATACATTAATTATATTCCAAACACAGAAAGAATAGATTTTACCATATTATATTCTTGGTGATATATCCTGACGCTTCCCTATATGCAGGCAACTAATATTGGACAATAACTAGCTACCTTACCTGTTGTATGGGAGATGTACATTAAATTGGATGATACATGTGGTAGGTAAATATGGCGGCACATTCAACTATCGCCTCCTGGTTTCCCTCATATCATCATTATGTCGACAGTTGTATTAAATATCTAGACATTTCCAGATACCTCCTCTCCGTGTTTATCTTGATGTTACAAAACTCCGCCGATGTTTCTATCGGCTCCGATAGAAATATCGGACGGTGGAAGCATCTTAGATGCTTCCACCGTCACTAAACGTTTATCATATATATATATATATATATATATATATATATATATATATATATATATATATATATATATATATATATATATATATTCAGTAAAATTTCCAGGTGTGTAATACATTTTCTTTATCAAATATTAGCTTTTCCAACATTACAACAACTAAATTTTATTTAACTGATTACCGTAAATAAGGAAATTATAAGTGATGTTGGTTGCTGTGTGACTTATTACCTTTCAAAAGTCACATCAACACCACACACTTCTATTATTACATAAACATTACTTTCCTATCAAAACATAATTTGCAGGAAAATTATCAGAATTTTCCACAACTGTAATCTATCAGGTCAGAGTAATTACTGCTAAGACAACGTTAATATAGCAAGTTAATATAGCACAAGTAAATTTTAAGTTTATCACAAGATATTACCTTTGCACAACAAGAAACTTTCTCCTGGTAAAAAAAAATTAGGATTGACTCATGTGGAAAAGCCTGACACAGCCTCCATCATGCAGCCTGACACAGCCTCCATCATGCAGCATGACACAGCCTCCATCATGCAGCCTGACACAGCCTCCATCATGCAGCATGACACAGCCTCCATCATGCAGCCTGACACAGCCTCCATCATGCAGCCTGACACAGCCTCCATCATGCAGCCTGACACAGCCTCCATCATGCAGCCTGACACAGCCTCCATCATGCAGCCTGACACAGCCTCCATCATGCAGCCTGACACAGCCTCCATCATGCAGCCTGACACAGCCTCCATCATGCAGCCTGACACAGCCTCCATCATGCAGCATGACACAGCCTCCATCATGCAGCATGACACAGCCTCCATCATGCAGCATGACACAGCCTCCATCATGCAGCCTGACACAGCCTCCATCATGCAGCCTGACACAGCCTCCATCATGCAGCCTGACACAGCCTCCATCATGCAGCATGACACAGCCTCCATCATGCAGCCTGACACAGCCTCCATCATGCAGCATGACACAGCCTCCATCATGCAGCCTGACACAGCCTCCATCATGCAGCATGACACAGCCTCCATCATGCAGCATGACACAGCCTCCATCATGCAGCCTGACACAGCCTCCATCATGCAGCATGACACAGCCTCCATCATGCAGCCTGACACAGCCTCCATCATGCAGCATGACACAGCCTCCATCATGCAGCATGACACAGCCTCCATCATGCAGCATGACACAGCCTCCATCATGTAGCATGACACAGCCTCCATCATGTAGCCTGACACAGCCTCCATCATGCAGCCTGACACAATCTCCATCATGCAGCATGACACAGCCTCCATCATGTAGCATGACACAGCCTCCATCATGTAGCATGACACAGCCTCCATCATGCAGCATGACACAGCCTCCATCATGCAGCATGACACAGCCTCCATCATGCAGCCTGACACAGCCTCCATCATGCAGCATGACACAGCCTCCATCATGCAGCATGACACAGCCTCCATCATGCAGCATGACACAGCCTCCATCATGCAGCATGACACAGCCTCCATCATGCAGCCTGACACAGCCTCCATCATGCAGCATGACACAGCCTCCATCATGCAGCATGACACAGCCTCCATCATGCAGCCTGACACAGCCTCCATCATGCAGCATGACACAGCCTCCATCATGCAGCATGACACAGCCTCCATCATGCAGCATGACACAGCCTCCATCATGCAGCATGACACAGCCTCCATCATGCAGCATGACACAGCCTCCATCATGCAGCATGACACAGCCTCCATCATGCAGCATGACACAGCCTCCATCATGCAGCATGACACAGCCTCCATCATGCAGCATGACACAGCCTCCATCATGCAGCCTGACACAGCCTCCATCATGCAGCATGACACAGCCTCCATCATGCAGCCTGACACAGCCTCCATCATGCAGCATGACACAGCCTCCATCATGCAGCATGACACAGCCTCCATCATGCAGCATGACACAGCCTCCATCATGCAGCATGACACAGCCTCCATCATGCAGCATGACACAGCCTCCATCATGCAGCATGACACAGCCTCCATCATGCAGCATGACACAGCCTCCATCATGCAGCATGACACAGCCTCCATCATGCAGCATGACACAGCCTCCATCATGCAGCATGACACAGCCTCCATCATGCAGCCTGACACAGTCTCCATCATGCAGCCTGACACAGCCTCCATGCAGCATGACACAGCCTCCATCATGCAGCCTGACACAGTCTCCATCATGCAGCATGACACAGCCTCCATCATGCAGCATGACACAGCCTCCATCATGCAGCATGACACAGTCTCCATCATGCAGCCTGACACAGTCTCCATCATGCAGCCTGACACAGCCTCCATCATGCAGCCTGACACAGTCTCCATCATGCAGCCTGACACAGCCTCCATGCAGCATGACACAGCCTCCATCATGCAGCATGACACAGCCTCCATCATGCAGCCTGACACAGCCTCCATCATGCAGCATGACACAGCCTCCATCATGCAGCATGACACAGCCTCCATCATGCAGCATGACACAGCCTCCATCATGCAGCCTGACACAGCCTCCATCATGCAGCCTGACACAGCCTCCATCATGCAGCCTGACACAGCCTCCATGCAGCATGACACAGCATCATGCAGCATGACACAGCCTCCATCATGCAGCATGACACAGCCTCCATCATGCAGCATGACACAGCCTCCATCATGCAGCACAGCCTCCATCATGCAGCATGACACAGCCTCCATCATGCAGCCTGACACAGCCTCCATCATGCAGCATGACACAGCCTCCATCATGCAGCATGACACAGCCTCCATCATGCAGCCTGACACAGCCTCCATCATGCAGCCTGATACAGCCTCCATCATGCAGCCTGATCCATGCAGCATGACACAGCCTCCATCATGCAGCCTCACAGTCTCCATCATGCAGCCTGACACAGTCTCCATCATGCAGCCTGACACAGCCTCCATCATGCAGCCTGACACAGTCTCACAGCCTCCATGCATCATGCAGCCTGACACAGCCTCCATGCAGCATGACACAGCCTCCATCATGCAGCCTGACACAGCCTCCATCATGCAGCCTGACACAGTCTCCATCATGCAGCCTGACACAGCCTCCATCATGCAGCCTGACACAGTCTCCATCATGCAGCCTGACACAGCCTCCATGCAGCATGACACAGCCTCCATCATGCAGCCTGACACAGCCTCCATCATGCAGCCTGACACAGCCTCCATCATGCAGCCTGACACAGCCTCCATCATGCAGCCTGACACAGCCTCCATCATGCAGCATGACACAGTCTCCATCATGCAGCCTGACACAGCCTCCATCATGCAGCATGACACAGCCTCCATCATGCAGCATGACACAGCCTCCATCATGCAGCATGACACAGCCTCCATCATGCAGCATGACACAGCCTCCATCATGCAGCATGACACAGCCTCCATCATGCAGCCTGACACAGCCTCCATCATGCAGCATGACACAGCCTCCATCATGCAGCATGACACAGTCTCCATCATGCAGCCTGACACAGCCTCCATCATGCAGCATGACACAGCCTCCATCATGCAGCCTGACACAGCCTCCATCATGCAGCATGACACAGCCTCCATCATGCAGCCTGACACAGCCTCCATCATGCAGCATGACACAGCCTCCATCATGCAGCATGACACAGCCTCCATCATGCAGCCTGACACAGCCTCCATCATGCAGCCTGACACAGCCTCCATCATGCAGCCTGACACAGCCTCCATCATGCAGCCTGACACAGCCTCCATCATGCAGCCTGACACAGCCTCCATCATGCAGCCTGACACAGCCTCCATCATGCAGCCTGACACAGCCTCCATCATGCAGCCTGACACAGCCTCCATCATGCAGCATGACACAGCCTCCATCATGCAGCATGACACAGCCTCCATCATGCAGCATGACACAGCCTCCATCATGCAGCCTGACACAGCCTCCATCATGCAGCATGACACAGCCTCCATCATGCAGCCTGACACAGCCTCCATCATGCAGCATGACACAGCCTCCATCATGCAGCATGACACAGCCTCCATCATGCAGCATGACACAGCCTCCATCATGCAGCCTGACACAGCCTCCATCATGCAGCATGACACAGCCTCCATCATGCAGCATGACACAGCCTCCATCATGCAGCATGACACAGCCTCCATCATGCAGCATGACACAGCCTCCATCATGCAGCATGACACAGCCTCCATCATGCAGCATGACACAGCCTCCATCATGCAGCATGACACAGCCTCCATCATGCAGCATGACACAGCCTCCATCATGCAGCATGACACAGCCTCCATGCAGCATGACACAGCCTCCATCATGCAGCATGACACAGCCTCCATCATGCAGCATGACACAGCCTCCATCATGCAGCATGACACAGCCTCCATGCAGCATGACACAGCCTCCATCATGCAGCATGACACAGCCTCCATCATGCAGCATGACACAGCCTCCATCATGCAGCATGACACAGCCTCCATCATGCAGCATGACACAGCCTCCATCATGCAGCATGACACAGCCTCCATCATGCAGCATGACACAGCCTCCATCATGCAGCATGACACAGTCTCCATCATGCAGCCTGACACAGCCTCCATCATGCAGCATGACACAGCCTCCATCATGCAGCATGACACAGCCTCCATCATGCAGCATGACACACTTCAAGCCTCAGATGCCATACAAACAATCGGTAAACGTACCTCAGAAGCTGCCAGCATTACTATGTAACTTCTACAGCTCAGACTCACAGGTTACACACACTCCACATATTATCCTCCTTTCTAACAGCTAATTACTGGACGAAGCAGTACATGTTTCTGTGTCTTCCCTCATGACAATACCGAGACACTCGTGTGGGACTTTCCCTGTCCACGACTCATTAAACAAAAGAAAATCGCCTTGACCTTATAAAATAAAAATATATTTTTTTAATAAAAATGTTTAACTATTAACAATATTTAATAAAAATTCCTGAACAATGTTCATTGAATCAGTACGTTTTAATACCAGCCTCACAAGTACAAAAAATCCTATAACTTTTACACAGCAATTCCTAAATACTTCCTACACTTAAATACAACCAAACACAAATACAAGAAACTAGTCACATACAATAAAACATAAATATATTACAAACGATATTTAAACTAATGACTATATTACGTAATATACATATTAACTTATTCTAAACATTAATTTACGCACATTAACATAATCTGCAAAATGTGTGTCTATCATGTTTTATTGTGCAGGATCAAACCCAGACTTTACAAGACATTGTTGAAGAATAATCTTTCTTTACCTTAATAATTACCGTAAAGATATTTATTTATCATGCAGATAAACGTTAAATTAATAAGAGAAAATTACGAAAGTATTTGTATATCCAGTGTCTCTAGCGTTATTTATTGTACTTACAACTGTGTACATATGTTGTCCCTGTTTACCTAGCGGCAAGTAGATGCCTGGGAGTTAGCAGGCTGTTGTGGGTTGTATACTGAGCAAGAAGTTCAAAGAACCCAACTAGAAACATGTCACTCTTGATATAATGGGATATCCTGGGTTATTAACCCTCCGAATTAAAAATCCAAATATAATTTTCTAATTCTATTTATGTACGGTGTGTGTGTGTGTGTGTGTGTGTGTGTGTGTGTGTGTGTGTGTGTGTGTGTGTGTGTGTGTGTGTGTGTGTGTGTGTGTGTGTACTCACCTAGTTGTACTCACCTAGTTGAGGTTGCGGGGGTCGAGTCCGAGCTCCTGGCCCCGCCTCTTCACTGATCGCTACTAGGTCACTCTCCCTGAGCCGTGAGCTTTATCATACCTCTGCTTAAAGCTATGTATGGATCCTGCCTCCACTACATCGCTTCCCAAACTATTCCACTTACTGACTACTCTGTGGCTGAAGAAATACTTCCTAACATCCCTGTGATTCATCTGTGTCTTCAGCTTCCAACTGTGTCCCCTTGTTACTGTGTCCAATCTCTGGAACATCCTGTCTTTGTCCACCTTGTCAATTCCTCTCAGTATTTTGTATGTCGTTATCATGTCCCCCCTATCTCTCCTGTCCTCCAGTGTCGTCAGGTTGATTTCCCTTAACCTCTCCTCGTAGGACATACCTCTTAGCTCTGGGACTAGTCTTGTTGCAAACCTTTGCACTTTCTCTAGTTTCTTCACGTGCTTGGCTAGGTGTGGGTTCCAAACTGGTGCCGCATACTCCAATATGGGCCTAACATACACGGTGTACAGGGTCCTGAATGATTCCTTATTAAGATGTCGGAATGCTGTTCTGAGGTTTGCTAGGCGCCCATATGCTGCAGCAGTTATTTGGTTGATGTGCACTTCAGGAGATGTGCCTGGTGTTATACTCACCCCAAGATCTTTTTCCTTGAGTGAGGTTTGTAGTCTCTGACCCCCTAGACTGTACTCCGTCTGCGGCCTTCTTTGCCCTTCCCCAATCTTCATGACTTTGCACTTGGTGGGATTGAACTCCAGGAGCCAATTGCTGGACCAGGTCTGCAGCCTGTCCAGATCCCTTTGTAGTTCTGCCTGGTCTTCGATCGAGTGAATTCTTCTCATCAACTTCACATCATCTGCGTGTGTGTGTGTGTGTGTGTGTGTGTGTGTGTGTGTATGTGTGTGTGTGTGTGTGTTTGTGTGTGTGTGTATATATATATATATATATATATATATATATATATATATATATATATATATGTCGTGCCGAATATGTAAAACTGGTCAACTAGCAAGAACTCATTTAAAATTAAGTCCTTTCTAAAATTTTCTCTTATACGTTTAAAGATATATTTTTTCATTAATGTTAATGTAAGAATTTTTAATTTTGCTCCAAAAGAATCTTAGAAAACTTACCTAACCTTATTATAACAAGAACAATTTATTTTAGCCTAACCCAACTAAATATATTTTAGATTTGTTTACAATAATTTAATACTAAGCAAACACAGTGAAATATATTTTTTTCGTTAGGTTGAGAATGATTTTGGTGAAATTATTGCATACACAAATTTTCGCTTGTCCTATATGGCAAGATGAGCGTTGCTATTTTAAGCCAAGATCGTAAGTTCTGCCTATTCGGCACGACATATATATATATATATATATATATATATATATATATATATATATATATATATATATATATATATATATATATATATATATATATATATATATATATATATGTATATATATATTGTTTGTTTATTAAATTATTGTAAACTTATATAAAATATATTTAGTTGGATTAGGCTATATTAAATTGCACTTACTATAATAAGGTTAGCTAAGTATCCTAAGGTTCTTTTAGTACAAAATCATTAATTTTTATTTTAACATGAATGAAAAAAATATATATCTTTAAATGTGTAAGAGAAAATTTTAGAAAGGACTTAATTTTAAATGAGTTTTTGCTAATAGACCAGTTTTACCTATTCGGTACGACATATACATCCCTCTCAATCCACACAGTGTGTGAGTGGGTGAGCCTGGGGTTGCAACCCTCCCTCCCAGCATCCCTAGAGTGCACTAATCTCGTGATTATCAGCTTGCACGAGAGGAGAATGCTATGATGGGCAGTGATATGTTGCTGGCCCGTCTGAGGGACCTACGACCTAGTGGGTTATCTTACTATGTATCAGAGAGTGTGTCTAGAGAATACATTGACGTGCTTGGAGATTTTTCATGTCTACTGTGTACCTGGCAACCCAGGTGGGGATGACATGCCGTATTGCACACACCAATAAGACCTTGGCACAAGTTGAACCAAAATATATGTTTGTCTTACCCAATTATTGAGAATTTTATAAATAAAATGTGAAAGAGAGATGTAAACTGGAAAATAAAAATCAGCTGATTTATGGCGTTTTTAAAATTAACAGGAGGAGACTTAACTATTTTTTTCGAACATTTTCAGACCATTATCCCAACATATTGTTGGGAAAATGTTGTAATATAAAGCACAAGTGCGCTCGCGCGCGCACACACACACACACACACACACACACACACACACACACACACACACACACACACACACACACACACACACACACACACACACACACACACACTCTTGAAGGGGAGAAATCGGCCGGTCAAACTGATTTTCAAGAGAGAAACGGTGCGGAACAGGATTCTGCAAGAGAAACCACGGCTTAAGGAATCATTAACATATAAGAGGGTTTTCCTAGATGGCGACATAACAAGAACAGAACGAGAGCAGCTAGAGAGGACACAGAAATTAATGGGGGTAGGAAGAGAGACAAGGACAGAGTCAGCAGAGGGCAACCAGAGCAGGGCAGAGCAATAAGCGCAAGCGCGCTCAGAACCACACTCAGAATCCCACAGCCAAACACTCTATCCCAACACAACCCACAATCCAAACTTACAACCCCTACCCTACACTATGCTGTAGAATCCCCCAGCACACTGCCAGGTCCAACACGCCAGAACACAGTGTTGGAGAGGAAGCTGAAGGTATGACACACCAACGCTGTTGGTATAACGAATAAGTGGGAGGAGTGGCACGAAAGAATCAAAGAGGTATCACCAGACATCACAGCTCTCACAGAAACCAAGCTCAGATGCCATCTTTCCAATGTGATATCAGATTCTGAGGAAAGACAGAGGAAACAGAGGGGGTGGATGAGTGGCATGCTCATCAAAAACCAGGCATGAAGAATTTTCTGCATGTGGTTCAGTGAGAGAGAGAACTGGCAAGGAAGTCAGTAAATGAGATGATGGAATATGTGAGAACACAATATCCAAGGAAACAGAGGAGAGGTTTGTACTCAAGGGTAACAGAAATAAGGAGAAAGCCAGGATGAGCCCTTGGTTCACCCAAAGGTGTATAGAGACAAAAATCAAGTGTGCTAGAGAATGGAAGAAATATAGAAGGGAAAGAACCCAGGAGAATATGGAGAACAGGCTTAGAGCCAGAAATGAATATACACAAGTAAGAAGGGAGGCCCAACGACAACATGAAAATAACATAGCAGCGATAGCCAGTCTGACCTGAAGCTGTTGTACAGCCACATCAGGAGGAAAACAACAGTCAAGGACCAGGTAATCAGGCTGAAGAAGGAAGGAGGGGAGATGACAAGAAATGTCCGTGAAGTATGTGAGGAGCTCAATATGAGATTCAAAGAAGTGTTCACTGAGGAGACAGAAAGGACTCCACGAAGACGGAGAGGTGGGTTACACCATCAAGTGCTGGACACAATACATACCGAGGAAGAAGTGAACAGGCTGCTAAGCGAGCTAGATACCTCAAAGGCGATGGGGCCGGATAACATCTATCCAAGGGTCCCGAGAGAGGGAGCAGAGGCGCTATGTTTACGACTAGCAACAATCTTCAACACATCTATCGAAACAGGGTGCCTACTTGAGGTATGGAAGACAGCAAATGTAGTCCCAATTTTTTAAAAAAAGGAGACAGACATGAAGCATTAAACTACAGGCCAGTGTCACTGACATGTATAGTATGCAGAGTCATGGAGAAGATTATCAGGAGAAAAGTGGTGGAACACCTAGAAACGAATGAGTTTATCAACGACAACCAGCACTGTTTCAGGGACGGGCAATCCTGTGTCACAAACCTACTGGAGTTCTATGACAGGGTGACAGCAGTAAGACAAGAGAGAGAGAGGGGTGGGTAGACTGCATTTTCTTGGACTGTAAGAAGGCGTTTGACACAGTTCCACACAAGAGATTAGGCCAAAAACTAGAGGACCAGGCAGGGGTAACAGGGAAGGCACTGCAGTGAATCAGGGAATACCTGTCGGGAAGACATCAGCGAGTCATGGTACGTGACGAGGTGTCAGTGGGCGCCTGTGATGAGCGGGGTTCCACAGGCGTCAGTCCTAGGACCAGTGCTATTTTTAATGTGTGAATGATATGATGGAAAGAATAGACTCAGAAGTGTCCCTGTTTGCAGATTATGTGAAATTAATGAGGAGAATTAAATCGGATGAGGATCAGGCAGAACTACAAAGAGACTTGGGCAGGCCGGAAGACTGGTACAGCAACTGGCGTCTCGAATTTCACCCCGCCAAATGCAAAGTAATGAAGATCGGGGAGGGGCAAAGAAGACCGCAGACAGAGTATAGGCTAGGCGGCCAAAGACTGCAAACCTTACTCAAGGAAAAGGATATTGGGGTGAGTATAATCCGGAGTACATCTCCTGAGGCGCACATCAACCAGATAACTGCTACAGCATACGGCACCTGGCAAACCTGGGAATAGCGTTCCAGTACCTCAGTAAGGAATCATTCAAGACTCTGTACACCGTGTATGTCATGCTCATACTGGAGTATGCAGCACCAGTTTGGAACCCACACCTGGTCATTAGAGGATGTGCAAATGTTTGCAACAATATTAGTTCCAGAGCTAAGGGGAATATCCTACGAAGAAAGGTTAAGGGAAATCGGCCTGACGACACTGGAGGACAGGAGGGTTAGGGTAGACATGATAAAAACATACAAAATACTGCGAGGAATTGACAAGATGGACAGAGACAGGATGTTCCAGAGATGGGACACAGAAACAAGGGGTCAAAATTGGAAGTTGAAGACTTAGATGAGTCAAAAGTATCTCAGGAAGTATTTATTTAGCCATAGAGTTGTCAGGAAGTGGAATAGTCTGGCAAGTGACGTAGTGGAGGCAGGAACCATACATAGCTTTAAGACGAGGTTTGATAAAGCTCATGGAGCAGGGAGAGAGAGGACCTAGTAGCGTTCAGTGAAGAGGCTTAGCCAGGAGCTGTGAATCGACCCCAGCAACCACAATTAGGTGAGTACACACACACACACACACACACACACACACACACACACACACACACACAGAAACGTCGTGCCAATAAAAGTTTTTTTCTCTGTGCTGGAGAAGATGCGTCGAGGACGGCTGAGGCTGATGGTTGTGTTGGTTTTTAATTTGGTGTAAGAAACTTGACCAGTTAGTGGTCTTAATGCTGAGACAAGCTGAGAGTTGTTGAGTCTTGTGGTGGTGATGTTGCTATGTTATGTATGTGTTGCTATGTTGTGTGTTGCTGAGTTATGTGTTGCCATGTTGTGTGTATGTGTTGCTATGTTGTGTGTTGCTGAGTTATGTGTTGCCATGTTGTGTGTATGTGTTGCTATGTTGTGTGTTTGTGGCTATGTTGTTTGTGTTGCTATACTGTCTGTGTTGCAGTTTTAAGTGTTTTGTTGTGCTGTGTGTGGTGCTGTGTTTAGTATTGTTAAGTTGTATGGGTTATTGTTGCTGTGCTGTGTTTTTTTCACTGTGTTGTCTGTGTTGCTGTTGTTGATATGTTGTGTGTATTGCTTTTGTTAATTTGTGTGTTGTGTTGCTGTTGCTAATTTGCGTGTGTTGCTGTTTGTATGTTATGTGTTATGTTGAGTGTGTTACTATGTTGTGTGTGTTACTATGTTGAGTGTGTTACTATGTTGAGTGTGTTACTATGTTGAGTGTGTTACTATGTTGAGTGTGTTACTATGTTGATTGTGTTACTATGTTGAGTGTGTTACTATAATGAGTGTGTTACTGTGTTGAGTGTGTTACTATGTTGAGTGTGTTACTATGTTGAGTGTGTTACTATGTTGAGTGTGTTACTATGTTGAGTGTGTTTCTATGTTGAGTGTGTTACTATGTTGAGTGTGTTACTATAATGAGTGTGTTACTATGTTGAGTGTGTTATTATGTTGAGTGTGTTACTATGTTGAGTGTGTTACTATGTTGAGTGTGTTACTATGTTGAGTGTGTTACTATGTTGAGTGTGTTACTATGTTGAGTGTGTTACTATAATGAGTGTGTTACTATGTTGAGTGTGTTACTATGTTGAGTGTGTTACTATGTTGAGTGTGTTACTATAATGAGTGTGTTACTATGTTGAGTGTGTTACTATGTTGAGTGTGTTACTATGTTGAGTGTGTTACTATAATGAGTGTGTTACTATGTTGAGTGTGTTACTATGTTGAGTGTGTTACTATGTTGAGTGTGTTACTATGTTGAGTGTGTTACTATGTTGAGTGTGTTACTATGTTGAGTGTGTTACTATAATGAGTGTGTTACTATGTTGAGTGTGTTACTATGTTGAGTGTGTTACTATGTTGAGTGTGTTACTATGTTGAGTGTGTTACTATGTTGAGTGTGTTACTATAATGAGTGTGTTACTATAATGAGTGTGTTACTATGTTGAGTGTGTTACTATGTTGAGTGTTACTATGCTGAGTGTGTTACTATGTTGAGTGTGTTACTATGTTGAGTGTGTTACTATGTTGAGTGTGTTACTATGTTGAGTGTGTTACTATGTTGAGTGTGTTACTATGTTGAGTGTGTTACTATGTTGAGTGTGTTACTATGTTGACTGTTTTACTATGTTTAGTGTGTTACTATGTTGAGTGTGTTACTATGTTGAGTGTGTTACTATGTTGAGTGTGTTGTGTGTGTTACTATTTTTAGTGTGTTACTATGTTGTGTGTGTTACTATGTTGTGTGTGTTACTATGTTGAGTGTGTTACTATGTTGAGTGTGTTACTATGTTGTGTGTGTTACTATGTTGAGTGTGTTACTATGTTGAGTGTGTTACTATGTTGACTGTGTTACTATGTTGAGTGTGTTACTATGTTGTGTGTGTTACTATGTTGAGTGTGTTACTATGTTGAGTGTGTTACTATGCTGTGTTACTATGTTGAGTGTGTTACTATGTTGAGTGTGTTACTATGTTGAGTGTGTTACTATGTTGAGTGTGTTACTATGTTGAGTGTGTTACTATGTTGAGTGTGTTACTATGTTGAGTGTGTTACTATGTTGAGTGTGTTACTATGTTGAGTGTGTTACTATGTTGAGTGTGTTACTATGCTGAGTGTGTTACTATGTTGTGTGTGTTACTATGTTGAGTGTGTTACTATGTTGAGTGTGTTACTATGCTGAGCGTGTTACTATGTTGACTGTGTTACTATGTTGAGTGTGTTACTATGTTGAGTGTGTTACTATGTTGAGTGTGTTACTATGTTGTGTGTGTTACTATGTTGAGTGTGTTACTATGTTGAGTGTGTTACTATGTTGAGTGTGTTACTATGTTGAGTGTGTTACTATGTTGAGTGTGTTACTATGTTGAGTGTGTTACTATGCTGAGTGTGTTACTATGTTGAGTGTGTTACTATGTTGAGTGTGTTACTATGTTGAGTGTGTTACTATGTTGAGTGTGTTACTATGCTGAGTGTGTTACTATGTTGAGTGTGTTACTATGTTGAGTGTGTTACTATGTTGAGTGTGTTACTATGTTGAGTGTGTTACTATGTTGAGTGTGTTACTATGTTGAGTGTGTTACTATGTTGAGTGTGTTACTATGTTGAGTGTGTTACTATGTTGAGTGTGTTACTATGTTGAGTGTGTTACTATGTTGAGTGTGTTACTATGTTGAGTGTGTTACTATGTTGAGTGTGTTACTATGTTGAGTGTGTTACTATGTTGAGTGTGTTACTATGTTGTGTTACTATGTGAGTGTGTTACTATGTTGAGTGTGTTACTATGTTGAGTGTGTTACTATGTTGACTATGTTGTGTGTACTATGTTGTGTGTGTTACTATGTTGAGTGTGTTACTATGTTGAGTGTGTTACTATGCTGTGTTACTATGTTGAGTGTGTTACTATGTTGAGTGTGTTACTATGTTGAGTGTGTTACTATGTTGAGTGTGTTACTATGTTGAGTGTGTTACTATGTTGAGTGTGTTACTATGTTGAGTGTGTTACTATGTTGAGTGTGTTACTATGTTGAGTGTGTTACTATGTTGAGTGTGTTACTATGTTGAGTGTGTTACTATGTTGAGTGTGTTACTATGTTGTGTGTGTTACTATGTTGAGTGTGTTACTATGTTGAGTGTGTTACTATGTTGAGTGTGTTACTATGTTGAGTGTGTTACTATGCTGAGTGTGTTACTATGTTGAGTGTGTTACTATGTTGACTGTGTTACTATGTTGAGTGTGTTACTATGTTGACTGTGTTACTATGTTGAGTGTGTTACTATGTTGAGTGTGTTACTATGTTGAGTGTTACTATGTTGGGTGTGTTACTATGTTGACTGTGTTACTATGTTGAGTGTGTTACTATGTTGAGTGTGTTACTATGTTGTGTGTGTTACTATGTTGACTGTGTTACTATGTTGACTGTGTTACTATGTTGAGTGTGTTACTATGTTGTGTGTGTTACTATGTTGACTGTGTTACTATGTTGACTGTGTTACTATGTTGAGTGTGTTACTATGCTGAGTGTGTTACTATGTTGACTGTGTTACTATGTTGAGTGTGTTACTATGTTGACTATGTGTACTATACTGTGTTATATGCTGAGTGTTACTATGTTGAGTGTGTTACTATGTTGACTGTGTTACTATGTTGAGTGTGTTACTATGTTGAGTGTATTACTATGCTGAGTGTGTTACTATGCTGAGTGTGTTACTATGTTGAGTGTGTTACTATGCTGAGTGTGTTACTATGGTAGCCCTGCTGTATTATTTGTGCTGTTGATCTTAACTATTTGTGTGAGTGTGTTGTTACTGTTTTGTGTTGTTATTACGTGGTGTGCAGCGCTGTATGACCCTAGTAGGTTTAGCGCTTCTTTTTTATTATAATATGTTGTGGTGTGTGTTGTTCTTACTATGTTGTGCGTGTGTTGTTGCTGCTATGTTGTTTGTGTTGTTGCTGTTTCTGTCTACAGTGTCTACTGCTGTTACTATGTAAGTGTTATTTCTACAAGTATGTTTTGCGTGTTACTGTTATTATGCTGTGTCTTTTTGTTTTTACTATGTTTTGTGTGCGTTGTTTATATATATATATATATATATATATATATATATATATATATATATATATATATATATATATATATATATATATATATATATATATATATATATATATATATATTCTCCATGGGGAAGTGGGACAGAATTCTTCCTCCGTAAGCTATGCGTGTTGTAAGAGGCGACTAAAATGCCAGGAGCAAGAGGCTAGTAACCCCTTCTCCTGTATAAATTACTAAATTTAAAAAGAGAAACTTTTGTTTTTCTTTTTGGGCCACCCTGCCTTGGTGGGATATGGCCGGTTTGTTGAAAAAAAAAAAAAATATATATATTTATTATATACATGTATATATATATATATATATATATATATATGAAATAAGATCACAGTAAACAGGTGATTTTAGAATATGCAAAACAGCCATTGTGAAGAATAGTGAAATTCCAAGCGTTTTCGTGATTTCTCACATTATCAAGGAACTATGATAATGTTCCTTGATAATGCGAGAATTCAAGAACGCGCTTGGAATTTCACTATTCTTCCACAGTGGTTGTTTTGCATATATATATATATATATATATATATATATATATATATATATATATATATATATATATATATATAATGTGTGTGTGTGTGTGTGTGTGTACATATATTTACCAAACTGCAGCCAGCCGAGATTAGATCCTGCGACAAATTCTTCCACCTCAAGAGGCAGAACAACGTTCACATTGCCTTAACCACTTAACCAGCGATCCTTCAACGATCACGCACCCAGCAGAGCTAGATGTTGTTCGTGGTCCGAGAACACTCGTGGTAGTTGTAAGGTCAAGGCTAATTTCAACCACCGCTAGTTTGAATACCAGCCTCCACGACCAGTTTATGTAGTAATTAAACCACGGAACAAGTAGTATTGAAACATTTCTTAAACTGCGGCCAGCCGAGATTAGATCCTACGACACATTCTTCTTGAGGTTACCACTACCACGAGTGTCCTCGGATCGTGAACATGTGTGTGTGTGTGTGTGTGTGTGTGTGTGTGTGTGTGTGTGTGTGTGTGTGTGTGTGTGTGTGTGTGTGTATGTATGCATGCATGTATGTATGTGTGTGTGTGTGTGTGTGTCTGTGTGAGTGTAAGTGCCGGCGCGCGCGAGCTCCCGGCCCCTATAATTAGGAATTACCCAGAAGATTAGAAGGCAACCGTCCCTCCTTCCACTCTCCTTGATAAAACGCACAATTTATAGCGCCTGTGTGAATATAAAATCGGTTCAGTGATTCCCTGGCGAGATTATGGATGCCTGTGTGGTACCCCGGCAGGAATATACATCATAGTTTGGCGAATTGAAGAGTCAGGATCGTGTAAACCTGTTTGTTTGTGCTCGTCTAGTCGCCTTAATCCGTTTAGATCCGACGGCCGCATAGCGATAATTATCTTCCAATATTTTTTGTTCCTTTCTGTCGTAAATATAGTTTTCAACAGTAATTTATGAATGTGTGAGATTAATTTACTGACGTTTTGAAGAAGTACAGATTATTATATGATTATAAATTCTCTCTCGGTGCCTTGTTAAGGTGTTTTAAAAAATGTATATGTAAAACAGACCGGAGATTAAAATTTCACGATTTTTAAAAACTGGAGAAATATTGCACAAATTTAACGCAAAGTTCACATTTACCTATGTATATCCACACACTTGCTGTGTTCGCTAATACACACACACACACACACGCATATATATATATATATATATATATATATATATATATATATATATATATATATATATATATTTTTTTTTTTTTTTTTTTTTTTTTTTTTTTTTAACAAGTCGGCCGTCTCCCACCGAGGCAGGGTGACCCAAAAAAAAAGAAAGAAAATCCCCAAAAAGAAAATACTTTCATCATCATTCAACACTTTCACCACTCGCACATTATCACTGTTTTTGCAGAGGTGCTCAGAATACAACAGTTTAGAAGCATACACATATAAAGATACACAACATATCCCTCCAAACTGCCAATATCCCAAACCACTCCTTTAAAGTGCAGGCATTGTACTTCCCATTTCCAGGACTCAAGTCCGACTATATGAAAATAACCGGTTTCCCTGAATCCCTTCACTAAATATTACCCTGCTCACACTCCAACAGATCGTCAGGTCCCAAGTATCATTCGTCTCCATTCACTCCTATCTAACACGCTCACGCACGCTTGCTGGAAGTCCAAGCCCCTTGCCCACAAAACCTCCTTTACCCCCTCTCTCCAACCCTTTTCGAGGACGACCCCTATCTTATCTTATCTTCGAGGACGACCCCTACCCCTCCTTCCTTCCTTCCCCTACAGATTTATACGCTCTCCATGTCATTCTACTTTGATCCATTCTCTCTAAATGACCAAACCACCTCAACGACCCCTCTTCTGCCCTCTGACTAATACTTTTATTAACTCCACACCTTCTCCTAATTTCCACACTCCGAATTTTCTGCATAATATTTGCACCACATATTGCCCTTAAACAGGACATCTCCACTGCCTCCAACCGCCTCCTCGCTGCTGCATTTACCACCCAAGCTTCACATCCATATAAGAGTGTTGGTACTACTATACTTTCATACATTCCCTTCTTTGCCTCCATAGATAACGTTTTTTGACTCCACATATACCTCAACGCACCACTCACCTTTTTTCCCTCATCAATTCTATGATTAACCTCATCCTTCATAAATCCATCCGCCGACACGTCAACTCCCAAGTATCTGAAAACATCCAATTTTTCTTTATCTAAATCATTTGATACCCTCATCACCTTACTCTTTTCTATGTTCACTTTCAACTTTCTACCTTTACACACATTCTCAAACTCATCCACTAACCTTTGCAATTTTTCTTTAGAATCTACCATAAGCACAGTATCATCAGCAAAAAGTAACTGTGTCAATTCCCATTTTGAATTTGATTCCCCAAAATTTAATCCCACCCCTCTCTTGAACACCCTAGCATTTACTTCTTTTACAACCCCATCAATAAATATATTAAACAACCATGGTGACATTACACATCCCTGTCTAAGACCTATTTTTACCGGGAAGTAGTCTCCCTCTCTTCTACACACCCTAACCTGAGCATCACTATCCTCATAAAAGCTCTTTACAGCATTTAGTAACTTACCACCTATTCCATATACTTGCAACATCTGCCACATTGCTCCCCTATCCACTCTATCATATGCCTTTTCTAAATCCATAAATGCAATAAAAACTTCCCTACCTTTATCTAAATACTGTTCACATATATGCTTCAATGTAAACACCTGATCTACACATCCCCTACCCACTCTGAAACCTCCTTGCTCATCCGCAATCCTACATTCTGTCTTACCTCTAATTCTATCAATAATAACCCTACCATACACTTTT
>NC_091321.1:29185127-29192627 GCF_038502225.1 Cherax quadricarinatus | reverse complement strand
CAGTCAGAAATGGCGTTCCAAAGGAGTTAGTTATGAGCCACTTGTTCGTAATTTACATTAATAATCTGGAAGAGGGAATAAAAAGACACGAGTTATTTGTGAAGTGGTGTCTCTTATACCAATTGCCCCGGACATGCATGCACTGCCCATTGCTCTACCTGGCAAAGTGCTATATACGACTTCGTTCCCTCCCTTCCGTCTAATTAACTCCATAACTGTTCGGTGTTTGACGAGCAAATCCTCATTCCTGTGCTTCTCCACACCATTGCCTCTAGCAGCTACGTAGATAATTGGGTTGCTCATATTACCTGGCAGGATTTTATCTAACCCGTTAACTATATCCTTCATCCCTGCCCCAGGTAAGCACACCCGCAGCCTCCTCTTATTTGCGGAGGAGTGGAACAAACTGCCAAGAAGTCTCATTGAGGCGAACACCTTGGGTAGCTTTAAAAGTGGGTTAGACGCATATATGAGTGGGGAGGGCGGGTGTTAGTCGGACCGCCTTGCCTGCCAGAAGGCCTAATGTAGTGCTGCTCTTTCAATTAGTTCTTGTGCATCCATGTTGAACACGTCTTGTCAGGAAAATGATCTGACGAGGCTCTCCGTTAGAAGAGTACTCGTTCTCTTGTTAAGTAACTGCGGGTGTACTGGTGTTGTAGACTCACAGATACTCTACCGCAGGTTTGCTGGTGTTGTATACTCTCACAGATACTCTACCGCAGGTTTACTGGCGTTGTATACTCTCACAGATACTCTGCCGCAGGTTTACTGGTGGTATATACTCTCACAGATACTCTACAGCAGGTTTAATGGTGTTGTATACTCTTACAGATACTCTACCGCAGGTTTACTGGTGTTGTATGCTCTCACAGATACTCTACCGCAGGTTTACTGGTGTTGTATGCTCTCACAGATACTCTATCGCAGGTTTACTGGTGTTGTATACTCTCACAGATACTCTACCGCAGGTTTACTGGTGTTGTATACTCTCACAGATACTCTACCGCAGGTTTACTGGTGTTGTATACTCTCACAGATACTCTACCGCAGGTTTACTGGTGTTGTATACTCTCACAGATACTCTACCGCAGGTTTACTGGTGTTGTATACTCTCACAGATACTCTACCGCAGGTTTACTGGTGTTGTATACCTGTGGTTAATCGACCACTAGCGTTAACGAACTATATTTTCTACCCATTTACAAAACAAAGACACTATATATACATATAATACACAAAGGACTCTGAAGAGCACATATTATGCACAGTGCTATTTACACATTGATTTCTCCTAATCTTTTGTTTGCAGAGTGGTTATCCAGGATTTTTTTTATACATCTTTGTATTGTCTTTGCACTTACAGCCTCAGTGTGTGTGTGTGTGTGTGTGTGTGTGTGTGTGTGTGTTTTTGCTATAGCCGAAAAAAAACTTGACCCACGTTAGTATTCGGTCTCTTGACACGAAGTATCATTTCACTGTTTCGAGTATCGTTTCACTGTTTCGAGTATCGTTTCAATGTTTCGAGTATCGTTTCACTGTTTCGAGTATCGTTTCACTGTTTCGAGAACATCAAAATCCTTCGATATTGTGAAAGAAATCCTATCTCCGTTTCCTAGAGAAAATAATAAATGTTTTGAGTCTTTCCACATAGAATGTATTTCTAAATGATTGTACAAGCCTATTATAGTCTCTATGGAATTTGACGACCCAATATATATATATATATATATATATATATATATATATATGCTCCAATGCCATCGATCTGATCCTAGAAAAAAAGTCTCAGACCTCCGGACAATGGAAAGCAGGATGAAAGACACAGACACACATGATGCCTTCTACCTACTCACCAGGTGCCTGTCAATCCCAAAACTTACCTACTTTCTGAGATGCTCCCCAGCCTTCAGCAGTCCAAAACTCATGGAATATGACTCTCTCCTTAAGACCATGCTAGAGAGTGTATTGAATCTTTCCCTTGAAGTTGGACAGTGGTTGCAAGCCTCACTTCCGGTCAGGCTTGGGGGCTGGGAGTACGCAAATCCTCCCAGATTGCTCTACCAGCTTTCCTATCCTCTTCCGTAGCATCAAACGAGTTGATAAGACAAATTCTTCCTGATAACCTCAGTGACTCAGCAGGAATACACGACCCTAGCTATGCCAGTGCCATCACTGATTGGGAGACTCTTGCTGCTCCAGCACCAAACCCTAGTGCAGCACTGGCTCACAAACAGTCAAGCTGGGATAGCCCGATCACTGAAAAGGTGCTTGCCAACATGCTCAGGGCTGCAACATCAGATAGGGAGACTGCCCGTCTCCAGGCTGTGAGCGCACCTCACTCCAGGGACTTCCTCCAAACAGTTCCCATATCGGCAATGGGAACGCGACTCGACCCTAAGACCCTCTGTATTGCAGTGGCTCTGCGCCTTGCTGCCCCAATTCACACAGAATATACGTGTATTTGAAGCGAAGCACAAGCAGACCAATATGGTCTACATGGTCTTAACTGTTCCAAAACCAAGGGCTGGCATGCAAGACACAATGAGGTCAACGATATAAAGAGAACCCTTGCTACAGCTGGATGCCCAGCCGAGAGGGAGCCCCAATCACTAGCAACCAACAATACCCACAACCCAGCAAACTGCCCCGACGGGATCACCATCTATCCTTGGAAGAATGGCAAGCTCTTAGCATGGGACTATACCTGTGTGTCCACACTGGTTGACAAATATATCTATCACAGTGTCGGGCGACAGGGAGGAGCTGCTGACCACAGCTGACCATCAGCAAGTACAGGGACATAAGCCAACAGTATCAATTTGTGCCAGTGGGATCAGAGACCTTGGGATCATGGGGTTCAGACTCATCGACACCACCAGGGACCCAAGGGCAGCCACTTTCATGTTCCAGCGCCTCAGCGTGGCCATCCAGAGGGGAAATGCTTGCTGCATACTTGGCTTGCGTCCAGCTTCGGAGGAGCTGGAGGAAATTCATGAACTTTAACACATTGTGCCATTGTATTCATGTTTTGTGCAAATTGTCCATGGGGAAGTGGAAAAGAATCTTTCCTCCATAAGCCATGCGTGTCGTATGAGGCGACTAAAATGCCGGGAGCAATGGGCTAGTAACCCCTTCTCCTGTATACAATTACTAAAAAAGAGAAGAAGAAAAACTTTATAAAACTGGGTTGCTTAAATGTGCGTGGATGTAGTGCGGATGACAAGAAACAGATGATTGCTGATGTTATGAATGAAAAGAAGTTGGATGTCCTGGCCCTAAGCGAAACAAAGCTGAAGGGGGTAGGAGAGTTTCAGTGGGGGGAAATAAATGGGATTAAATCTGGAGTATCTGAGAGAGTTAGAGCAAAGGAAGGGATAGCAGTAATGTTAAATGATCAGTTATGGAAGGAGAAAAGAGAATATGAATGTGTAAATTCAAGAATTATGTGGATTAAAGTAAAGGTTGGATGCGAGAAGTGGGTCATAATAAGCGTGTATGCACCTGGAGAAGAGAGGAATGCAGAGGAGAGAGAGAGATTTTGGGAGATGTTAAGTGAATGTATAGGAGCCTTTGAACCAAGTGAGAGAGTAATTGTGGTAGGGGACTTGAATGCTAAAGTAGGAGAAACTTTTAGAGAGGGTGTGGTAGGTAAGTTTGGGGTGCCAGGTGTAAATGATAATGGGAGCCCTTTGATTGAACTTTGTATAGAAAGGGGTTTAGTTATAGGTAATACATATTTTAAGAAAAAGAGGATAAATAAGTATACACGATATGATGTAGGGCGAAATGACAGTAGTTTGTTGGATTATGTATTGGTAGATAAAAGACTGTTGAGTAGACTTCAGGATGTACATGTTTATAGAGGGGCCACAGATATATCAGATCACTTTCTAGTTGTAGCTACACTGAGAGTAAAAGGTAGATGGGATACAAGGAGAATAGAAGCATCAGGGAAGAGAGAGGTGAAGGTTTATAAACTAAAAGAGGAGGCAGTTAGGGTAAGATATAAACAGCTATTGGAGGATAGATGGGCTAATGAGAGCATAGGCAATGGGGTCGAAGAGGTATGGGGTAGGTTTAAAAATGTAGTGTTAGAGTGTTCAGCAGAAGTTTGTGGTTACAGGAAAGTGGGTGCAGGAGGGAAGAGGAGCGATTGGTGGAATGATGATGTAAAGAGAGTAGTAAGGGAGAAAAAGTTAGCATATGAGAAGTTTTTACAAAGTAGAAGTGATGCAAGGAGGGAAGAGTATATGGAGAAAAAGAGAGAAGTTAAGAGAGTGGTGAAGCAATGTAAAAAGAGAGCAAATGAGAGAGTGGGTGAGATGTTATCAACAAATTTTGTTGAAAATAAGAAAAAGTTTTGGAGTGAGATTAACAAGTTAAGAAAGCCTAGAGAACAAATGGATTTGTCAGTTAAAAATAGGAGAGGAGAGTTATTAAATGGAGAGTTAGAGGTATTGGGAAGATGGAAGGAATATTTTGAGGAATTGTTAAATGTTGATGAAGATAGGGAAGCTGTGATTTCGTGTATAGGGCAAGGAGGAATAACATCTTGTAGGAGTGAGGAAGAGCCAGTTGTGAGTGTGGGGGAAGTTCGTGAGGCAGTAGGTAAAATGAAAGGGGGTAAGGCAGCCGGGATTGATGGGATAAAGATAGAAATGTTAAAAGCAGGTGGGGATATAGTTTTGGAGTGGTTGGTGCAATTATTTAATAAATGTATGGAAGAGGGTAAGGTACCTAGGGATTGGCAGAGAGCATGCATAGTTCCTTTGTATAAAGGCAAAGGGGATAAAAGAGAGTGCAAAAATTATAGGGGGATAAGTCTGTTGAGTGTACCTGGTAAAGTGTATGGTAGAGTTATAATTGAAAGAATTAAGAGTAAGACGGAGAATAGGATAGCAGATGAACAAGGAGGCTTTAGGAAAGGTAGGGGGTGTGTGGACCAGGTGTTTACAGTGAAACATATAAGTGAACAGTATTTAGATAAGGCTAAAGAGGTCTTTGTGGCATTTATGGATTTGGAAAAGGCGTATGACAGGGTGGATAGGGGGGCAATGTGGCAGATGTTGCAAGTGTATGGTGTAGGAGGTAGGTTACTGAAAGCAGTGAAGAGTTTTTACGAGGATAGTGAGGCTCAAGTTAGAGTATGTAGGAAAGAGGGAAATTTTTTCCCAGTAAAAGTAGGCCTTAGACAAGGATGTGTGATGTCACCGTGGTTGTTTAATATATTTATAGATGGGGTTGTAAGAGAAGTAAATGCGAGGGTCTTGGCAAGAGGCTTGGAGTTAAAAGATAAAGAATCACACACAAAGTGGGAGTTGTCACAGCTGCTCTTTGCTGATGACACTGTGCTCTTGGGAGATTCTGAAGAGAAGTTGCAGAGATTGGTGGATGAATTTGGTAGGGTGTGCAAAAGAAGAAAATTAAAGGTGAATACAGGAAAGAGTAAGGTTATGAGGATAACAAAAAGATTAGGTGATGAAAGATTGAATATCAGATTGGAGGGAGAGAGTATGGAGGAGGTGAACGTATTCAGATATTTGGGAGTGGACGTGTCAGCGGATGGGTCTATGAAAGATGAGGTGAATCATAGAATTGATGAGGGAAAAAGAGTGAGTGGTGCACTTAGGAGTCTGTGGAGACAAAGAACTTTGTCCTTGGAGGCAAAGAGGGGAATGTATGAGAGTATAGTTTTACCAACGCTCTTATATGGGTGTGAAGCGTGGGTGATGAATGTTGCAGCGAGGAGAAGGCTGGAGGCAGTGGAGATGTCATGTCTGAGGGCAATGTGTGGTGTGAATATAATGCAGAGAATTCGTAGTTTGGAAGTTAGGAGGAGGTGCGGGATTACCAAAACTGTTGTCCAGAGGGCTGAGGAAGGGTTGTTGAGGTGGTTCGGACATGTAGAGAGAATGGAGCGAAACAGAATGACTTCAAGAGTGTATCAGTCTGTAGTGGAAGGAAGGCGGGGTAGGGGTCGGCCTAGGAAGGGTTGGAGGGAGGGGGTAAAGGAGGTTTTGTGTGCGAGGGGCTTGGACTTCCAGCAGGCATGCGTGAGCGTGTTTGATAGGAGTGAATGGAGACAAATGGTTTTTAATACTTGACGTGCTGTTGGAGTGTGAGCAAAGTAACATTTATGAAGGGATTCAGGGAAACCGGCAGGCCGGACTTGAGTCCTGGAGATGGGAAGTACAGTGCCTGCACTCTGAAGGAGGGGTGTTAATGTTGCAGTTTAAAAACTGTAGTGTAAAGCACCCTTCTGGCAAGACAGTGATGGAGTGAATGATGGTGAAAGTTTTTCTTTTTCGGGCCACCCTGCCTTGGTGGGAATCGGCCGGTGTGATAATAAAAATATATATATATATATATATATATATATATATATATATATATATATATATATATATATATATATATATATATATATGTATATGTCGTGCCGAATAGGCAGAATTTGCGATCTTGGCTTAAATAGCAACGCTCACCTTGCCATATGGGACAAGTGAAAATTTGTGTATGCAATAATGTCGCAAAAATCATTCTGAACCTAACGAAAAAAATATGTTTCACTGTGTTTATTTAGTATTAAATTATTTTAAACAAATCTAAAATATATTTAGTTGGGTTAGGCTAAAATAAATTGTTCTTGTTATAATAAGGTTAGGTAAGTTTTCTAAGATTCTTTTGGTGCAAAATTAAAATTTTTTACATTAACATTAATGAAAAAAATATATCTTTAAACGTATAAGAGAAAATTTCAGAAAGGACTTAATTTTAAATGAGTTCTTGCTAAATGACCAGTTTTACATATTCGGCACGACATATATATATATATATATATATATACATATACATATATATATACATATACATATATATATATATATATATATATATATATATATGAGATGTCGTGCCGAATAGGTAAAACTTGCGAATTGGGCTTAAATAGCAACGCTCTTCCTGCCGAATAAGGCTAACGAAAATTTGTGTATGCGATAATTTCGCAAAAATCATTCTGGACCTAACGAAAAAAACGTTTCATTGTATTTGTTTATTACTAAATTATTGTAAACTTATATAAAAATATATTTAGTTGGATTAGGCTAAATTAAATTGCTCTTGTTATAATAGGGTTTGGTAAGTTTTCTAAGATTCTTTTGGTACAAAACAATTAATTTTTACATTAACATAAGTGAAAAAAAAAATATATCTTTAAACGTACAAGAGAAAATTTTAGAAAGGACTTAATTTTAAATGAGTTCTTGCTAATTAACCAATTTTACGTATTCGGCACGACATATATATATATATATATATATATATATATATATATATATATATATATATATATATATATATATATATATATATATATATATTATTATCACACTGGCCGATTCCCACCAAGGCAGGGTGGCCCGAAAAAGAAAAACTTTCACCATCATTCACTCCATGACTGTCTTGCCAGAAGGGTGCTTTACACTACAGTTTTTAAAC
>NC_091321.1:29077627-29180127 GCF_038502225.1 Cherax quadricarinatus | reverse complement strand
GTAATTTCTCTTCTACCTTTCCTTCCCTGCGTAACGAGAAGAGCCCCGACCATCACGTCTTTCTGAGATTCTCTTCTCCACCTAGTACATATGTACCTCGGTATTTTGTTCCCTGCTTTCTACCATATTTACTGTTTTATGTGGGTTAACGTTAGTGTTAATAGAACTTTCAGCTATTCCTGTATGTTGTAGATGGTTGTTAGGGTCTGTTACCATTCCTGTTTTATATTTTGCTTATTCCGGGTTACAATATTGTCATAACTAAAGTAAATTTTTCTGTTAGCTCAGCACCCATTTGATGTGTCCATTGTACAAGTTAAGTGTTAGGTATGTAGCATATTCTTATGTTTTTTATATATTTATCCCAGCCTATAGGCCTGTCTTATCCTACATAAGTGTAGGTGTTGACTTGTTCAGTTGTGGCTGACATGGAGTAAGTTTTTCATACTAATGAGTGGAAAAACAGTCCTCGCCTGATTATCTACCCTCTGAATATGCTCCTGGAGAGCGAAACGTTGTCACAATAAAATGTCACATTACTTTTACCTAACATACATAAAGTCAGTCTTCATGAGGATTACCTCCATCACAACTTCATTCAGCAACCTCCGAAAGTGGCAGCATAACAGCTGAAAAAAATCCCAGTATAACTCACAGGCTGTCTATCCACACACTAGCTGCGAGTTACATTGTGCCACGTCTTCACACAGTCTCTTGGGCACCTTTAACAACTAACTGCCTTGATGCCCACCTTACTGGCACCCCGTCTACTGGTTCGTCAACCTGTTCAATCCTCCTTTAACAGTTCCCTGCCACTGCAACAATAATACTGCTATTTTTGTTTTATGTGGTAAATTTAATGGTTTTATTTTAAAATTGTTTGTGCTGGTTATTCATGCTTTTTCTTCAATATATTTTTGACTTTGTGTAATAAAGTTGTGGTCATTCATCCTGGTCATTTTATCGCATTTTTTTTTTCAAAGCGAGGAGGTTGCTGTTCCTTTTCCTGACAAGACACTTTTAACAATTTTTTATTGATTTTATAAATGTATATATATATATATATATATATATATATATATATATATATATATATATATATATATATATATATATATATATATATATATATATATATATCAAAGGTCAATTTAAATTTATTTAAAATTATTAAAATCTATTATATATATTTTTTTCTTTATGCTCAGATTGATTTCCGCTGATTTATGACAAAAAATCACTGCTAATTCGGCAAAGACACCCTTGCTTAGCTCAGTGATTTAGTGTAATCGGCACGATACACACACACACACACATACACACACACACACACACACACACACACACACACACACACACACACACACACACACACACACACACACACACACACACACACACACACACACACACTAAAAATCCCCCCCCCCTTCTTTTTCCTTCCGCTCTGTGATGACAATGTCTACAGTAAAAAAATCGTTGCTTCTGTATATAAGATAGGCCAACCTGAGATATCGTAATATCAAAGTAACAGTACCTCCAGCTCTGCTGAAATGAAATTTCTGAAGCTCCCGTGGCGCCGCTGCTGCACAACATCAACATTGTCCTACTGAAGGTTCCTAGCTTAGGCTGACAGACCTCACCATCACGTAACTCATCCTGAGTGAAGAAACACGAGAGCGGATCATCAAGCTTTGGTTCCCGTTATGTACCTGTCATATAGAACTGAGTACCAACATACCGCAGATGTATCTAAATTAAAAAAAAAAAAAAACAGAAAAAGAAAAGCCAGCCGAGGGAGTATGAGCGGGACCACAATTACTCAGACCACACCGCCAGTGACCACAATTACTCAGACCACACCGCCAGTGACCACAATTACTCAGACCACACCGCCAGTGACCACAATTACTCAGACCACACCGCCAGTGACCACAATTACTCAGACCACACCGCCAGTGACCACAATTACTCAGACCACACCGCCAGTGACCACAATTACTCAGACCACACCGCCAGTGACCACAATTACTCAGACCACACCGCCAGTGACCACAATTACTCAGACCACACCGCCAGTGACCACAATTACTCAGACCACACCGCCAGTGACCACAATTACTCAGACCACACCGCCAGTGACCACAATTACTCAGACCACACCGCCAGTGACCACAATTACTCAGACCACACCGCCAGTGACCACAATTACTCAGACCACACCGCCAGTGACCACAATTACTCAGACCACACCGCCAGTGACCACAATTACTCAGACCACACCGCCAGTGACCACAATTACTCAGACCACACCGCCAGTGACCACAATTACTCAGACCACACCGCCAGTGACCACAATTACTCAGACCACACCGCCAGTGACCACAATTACTCAGACCACACCGCCAGTGACCACATCATTAACACGCAGCTGATCTCAACGATTCGGGAGAGATTTCGTAAGAAATATTTTACAAGACATTTTTTCTTACAGTTCCTTTTCAGTCATTTTTCTAACATCTCACAATTGATATTGATGATGACTGTTCTTTTGTGTTGAATATGATACTGACGAGTTTCTAGGAAAAGAAATTGTATCTGACTTCAAAAAGGACGTTAACTATGATTGGCTACACTGATGTCCACGATGCCTTTTTCTCCCTAGACAGAATATCTGTCCCTTCATCATATGTTAACCTAATTATTACGATTCTCTCAATCCTTTGACAACCCGAAACTGAGAGAATAAACCACTCCTTTAAATTACTTACTAGAATACATTATAAACCTTTCCCTGGATGAATCACAGGCGCAAGCTAACTTCCAGTCAGATTAGATGTAAGTAAAGTAAAAGGACACAAGTGCAACTAATGTGACATTTTATTGTGGCAACGTTTCGCTCTCCAGGAGCTTTATCAAGCCATTACAAACAATACATGGACACAGAGGGTATATAAAGGCTCAGAGTGAGGTGCAATACTAGTGAGGTACCAATTTGATGTTCACTAGTGGTAGTAGTAGTAGTAATGAACATTAAAATGGTATAAAATACCGACAGGTTGTTAGGTAAGACACATATGCAACAGCTAGGCATCTCTACTTCGAAACGCCCCGCCTACACAGTAGGCTTCTTCAGTCGAGTACAGAAAAGTTGATAGAAGCAGAAGAGACTTGAAGACGATGTAATCAGTCCATCACCCTTAAATTTTTGAGGTGGTCAGTCCCTCAATTCTCGACTGAAGAAGCCTACTGTGTAGGCGAAACGTTTCGAAACAAAGACACCCAACTGTTGCATATGTGTCTTACCTAACAGTAGTAGTAGTGGTGACAAAAGTAATACAATATGGTAGAGCAATTAATTCGTACATGAGTAAAAGGATATAAAAGCTATTACTTGGGTAACATAAAAATAGGTTGGACAAATATAGACTGGAAAGAGGCAGGTTGTTTCAGTGTTCACTCTCTGTAATGTGCTTTGTGTAGTATAACAGGAGAGACTATGTGATGGCAGGGTTTACTGTTTTCAGGAGGATTCTTGCTAAGACTTCAGAGATGGTGAAGCTGCCGTTGTTTTGTTTAATTGCATTCGAAACAGCGATCAGTGCTGATTCGAGGCACTTGCGTCTGCGGAAATTAGTTTCTTTGATCACTAATTGGGCGTCTCTGAATTTCATGAGATGATTGGTGGAATTTCGGTGTTGTACACAGGCGTTGTTCAAGTTATCGTTCCTACATGCGTAAATGTGTTCATTGAGGCGGGTGTCGAGGTTTCTTGCTGTTTCACCTACGTAGATCTTGTCACAGCCTCCATAGGGTATAGTGTAAACTCCTGCATTGACTGGTTCGTGGTGCTTGGATTTTGTCCTGGTTAGATCCTTTATTGAAGTGGTAGAAGCGATGGCGACTCTGGTGTTAGCTTGTAAAAGTACTTTTGAGACGTTCAGTGCAACCTGGCTGTTGGGAAGAATTATAACTTTGTTGGGAGTGGTGTTGATGCGTGGAGAATTAATGATCTGAAGAGCTCTTTTCTTGCAGTCTTTGATGAAAAAAGGATGAAAATGTAACTCGGTGAATGTTTGATGAATGTATGTACATTCCTCGTCAAGAAACTCAGGACTACAAATTCGGTATGCTCTTAGGAAAAACCCGATGATGATGCCTCTTTTGGTCTTGGTATCTTGACTGGAATAGAAGTGTGTGAGATCATTTTTATTAGTAGGTTTCCGATAAACTTGAAATCTTAGGTTGTTGTCTACTTTGTGAATGAGGACGTCGAGGAAAGGAAGCTTGTCATTGGACTCTTCTTCTAGTGTAAACAGTTGGGTGTTTTTGTTTCGAAACGTTTCGCCTACACAGTAGGCTTCTTCAGTCGAGAATTGAGGGACTGACCACCTCAAAACTTTAAGGGTGATGGACTGATTACATCGTCTTCAAGTCTCTTCTGCTTCTATCAACTTTTCTGTACTCGACTGAAGAAGCCTACTGTGTAGGCGGGGCGTTTCGAAGTAGAGATGCCTAGCTGTTGCATATGTGTCTTACCTAACAACCTGTCGGTATTTTATACCATTTTAATGTTCACTACTACTACTACTACCACTAGTGAACATCAAATTGGTACCTCACTAGTATTGCACCTCACTCTGAGCCTTTATATACCCTCTGTGTCCATGTATTGTTTGTAATGGCTTGATAAAGCTCCTGGAGAGCGAAACGTTGCCACAATAAAATGTCACATTAGTTGCACTTGTGTCCTTTTACTTTACATATTGTCGGTAATTCTACCAACTTTATTACAATCTGTCAGATTAGATGGACAAGCAGTCATCAAGCTTCTCATATAGTTTAGCCAGCCTTCTTATTCTCCACTAAATTCAACGAAGTAATGAAGGAAAATCTAACAGAATTTAAACGTAATCAGCGAGGAAGGAGAGTGGGTACATGACTCCAGCATGCACGTAGGTCAACATATACATTACTCAATGATGGCGCTGGTGCTGCTGCTGCTAAAAGGTAAGAACACAAGCTGAAGAAGTACAGTGACTTGGCCCACCAGTACTACATGGTCCCAATGGGATGAGAGGCCCTTGAATTCTGGGAAATGAATTCAAGACTCACTGAGACAACCAAAAACGTAAGACCTGCCGCCTTTCTTTTGCAGTGTCTCAGCACTGTCATCAGCAGTCATCGCTATCATTAGCAGTCATCACTGTCATCAGCAGTTATCGCTTTCAGCAGTCATCGCTATCATCAGCAGTCATCACTATCATCAGCAGTCATCGCTATTGTAGATGAATGGTTCAAAGAACCGACATGTTGTTAAATTAGACACATGTGCAACTCTTGGGTATCTTTAATGAGGAAACGTTTCGCCACACAGTGGCTTCATCAGTCCATACATAGGAGAAACTTGAAGAACAGGAGGAGAATGAAGTAATCAGTCCCTCAACCTTGAGTCGATGTGGTCAGTCCATCAATCTTGAATAGAATACGGCATATGAGCGGAGAAGCAGCTTATAAACCGTAGGCAGGAGAGGTGCAGCAGTCGTAGGTGGTGTCACATTTGCCCAATGTGGAAGTAGGTCGTGCCCAAGGGTTAGGCAAGCGAAGAATTCCCAAGTATTAAGATCCCAAGAAGTTGCAGTGTCTGACAGGATTGTAGATGAATGGTTCACAGAACCGACATGTTGTTAAATTAGACACATGTGCAACTCTTGGATGTCTTTATTGAGGAAACGTTTCGCCACACAGTGGCTTTATCAGTCCATACATAGGAGAAACTTGAAGAACAGGAGGAGAATGAGTTGAGGGACTGATTACCTCATTCTCCTCCTGTTCAAGTTTCTCCTATGTATGGACTGATGAAGCCACTGTGTGGCGAAACGTTTCCTCAATAAAGATGCCCAAGAGTTGCACATGTGTCTAATTTAACAGTCATCGCTATCATCAGCAGTCATCACTTCATCAGTAGTCATCATTGTCATCAAAAGTCATCACTTCATCAGTAGTCATCGCTTCATCATTTTTGTCATCAGCAGTCATCACTTCATCAGTAGTCATCATTGTTATCATGCAGGGAATTGTAGAAAATATGTATATTAAAAGCGCTCTGTTAATAATGTCAGTGGACGGGATTTTTTTTGAAGTCTGACGCGTATTATTGGTGGTGAGTCAGAGGAGCCAGGACAGGACGGGAGACGGAAGATATGATGTCAGTACCGGAAGAACGGTGGCTGGTGCATGATGTTATGGCGTTTGGTTAAGTATGTAGGTCGTATTTTGGGTAAGTTTAGGCCATAGGTTATTTCAATTTTTTGGTACTCTCACGATATTCTCTGTAAGGCCCTAGTATATGGAGGGTCTGTTTTGGAGAGCAGAGATAATAGTTGTTTGTACATGCAGGTTAAATGGCCGGGAGAAGAGGGGAGGATGTCATGGAGCCCCACTAACTAGTACCACTGTACTAGTGAGTTTAGGTAATATTTTGTAGGTGGCCTAGAGTAGGTGGTACAGGACGGTAGGTTGTATGTTGTATTTGCTATTAATAAAGGTATATTTTTGATAGAGTTGAATTTAATTGCCCTTCCTGTTAATTAATATTAGTATTGACCGTCTGGTTTTGTGAAGGAAGAAACATGGTGTTTGGTTGTTGTATTTTGTTTAATAATTTTAGATGCCCTGGTCTCAGACCGAGTCGCGGGGGCGTTGACCCCCGCAACTCACTCCAGATATACTCCATGTAGACAAGGATTTTTTCCTAGGTGCCAGGATATATTTACGTAAAGGTGACAGGATATATTTAAGTAACGTAATTAATACGTTACACTGTCATCAGCGGTCATCACTGTCATCAGTAGTCATTGTTGTCATCAGTTTCATCAGCAGTCATCGCTTCCTCAACAGTCATCACTTTTATCAGCAGTCATTGGTTCATCAAGTCATCACTGTCATCAGTCATCTCTATCGTCAGCTTCAACAGTCATTGTTTTCATCAGCAGGCATTACTACCATCAGCAGTCATCACTGTCATCGGCAGCCATCACTATCATCAGCAGTCATCTCTATCGTCAGAAGTCATCACTGTCATCAGCAGTCATTGCTACCATCAGCAGTCATTGCTACCATCAGCAGTCATTGCTACCATCAGCAGTCATTGCTACCATCAGCAGTCATTGCTACCATCAGCAGTCATTGCTACCATCAGCAGCCATTGCTACCATCAGCAGCCATTGCTACCATCAGCAGCCATTGCTACCATCAGCAGCCATTGCTACCATCAGCAGCCATTGCTACCATCAGCAGTCATTGCTACCATCAGCAGTCATTGCTACCATCAGCAGCCATTGCTACCATCAGCAGTCATTGCTACCATCAGCAGTCATTGCTACCATCAGCAGTCATTGCTACCATCAGCAGTCATTGCTACCATCAGTCATTGCAGTTATTAGTAGTCATCAGAGGTAATCGCTGTAATCAGCAGTTATCGTCTTCATTACTAATCGTCACTGTCATCAGCATTCTTTAATGTGAGCAGTCATAGTTGCCGTCACTGATCATGTCATCAGCAGGCTTGTTGAGTACCCTTATCTGAAACTTCTAAGCGTCTTGAAATTGTTGATTTCCAGTTCCTGGGCCTCTTGGGAGGATTGGGTAATGACCTAGGTCCCAATAGCTCCAATTGTGGGTCATCATGTGACTAAGACTCGCCTCAGAAAATACTTGTCCTGTTTCCTGACCAACCTTACCTAACCTAGCCTATCAAGACTGACGGATTGATTACACCGACTCCAGGCTGAAGGACTGATAACCTGAAACTCCTTCTGATCTTCATCATTCTTGTCTGTATTGGACTGATGAAGCCACTGTGTGGCGAAACGTTTCCACAATAAAGATACCAAAGTGTTGCACATGTGTCTAATTTATCAACATGTCGGTTCTTTGATCCATTTATCTACATCTTGAGTTGAGCTGCAGGATCTGTATACTTCCTGAGGGTTTCGAGGCCCTGGTTCTAGGCCACTTGAGTTGCTTGAGGCACAGACGGCACTGCTTGTGACTGCCTCTAGGCCACTTGCGTTGCCTGAGATACAGGCGGCTCTGCTTGACTGCCTCTAGGCCACTTGCGTTGCTTGAGATACAGGCGGCTCTGCTTGACTGCCTCTAGGCCACTTGAGTTGCTTGAGATACAGGCGGCTCTGCTTGACTGCCTCTAGGCCACTTGCGTTGCTTGAGATACAGGCGGCTCTGCTTGACTGCCTCTAGGCCACTTGCGTTGCTTGAGATACAGGCGGCTCTGCTTGACTGCCTCTAGACCACTTGCGTTGCTTGAGATACAGGCGGCTCTGCTTGACTGCCTCTAGGCCACTTGCGTTGCTTGAGATACAGGCGGCTCTGCTTGACTGCCTCTAGGCCACTTGCGTTGCTTGAGATACAGGCGGCTCTGCTTGACTGCCTCTAGACCACTTGCGTTGCTTGAGATACAAGCGGCTCTGCTTGACTGCCTCTAGGCCACTTGCGTTGCTTGAGATACAGGCGGCTCTGCTTGACTGCCTCTAGGCCACTTGCGTTGCTTGAGATACAGGCGGCTCTGCTTGACTGCCTCTAGGCCACTTGCGTTGCTTGAGATACAGGCGGCTCTGCTTGACTGCCTCTAGGCCACTTGCGTTGCTTGAGATACAGGCGGCTCTTCTTGTGACTGCTTCTAGGCCACTTACGTTGCTTGAGACACAGGCGGCTCTGCTTGTGACTGCTTCTAGGCCACTTACGTTGCTTGAGACACAGGCGGCTCTGCTTGTGACTGCTTCTAGGCCACTTACGTTGCTTGAGACACAGGCGGCTCTGCTTGTGACTGCTTCTAGGCCACTTACGTTGCTTGAGATACAGGCGGCTCTGCTTGTGACTGCTTCTAGGCCACTTGCGTTGCTTGAGATACAGGCGGCTCTGCTTGTGACTGCTTCTAGGCCACTTGCGTTGCTTGAGACACAGGCGGCTCTGCTTGTGACTGCTTCTAGGCCACTTGCGTTGCTTGAGACACAGGCGGCTCTGCTTGTGACTGCTTCTAGGCCACTTGCGTTGCTTGAGACACAGGCGGCTCTGCTTGTGACTGCTTCTAGGCCACTTACGTTGCTTGAGACACAGGCGGCTCTGCTTGTGACTGCTTCTAGGCCACTTACGTTTGTTTATCTTATGCACTGTATGGAGATTTTCCTTAGCAGTATTTCATCCGTAATATAAACATTAATAAGTATCACATAGTGTCTCTCGGGATTTTATATAATGTATATTTTCTAACCCTTCATAATTCGTTTTTTATATTCCTAATTTCTCGGCTTATTAAGTCTTTGTCCAAGCCATTGTTTTTCAGCGTGGAGGTCAACATTTTCTCTTTGCTGTAATCTTTCCACATTATCCCCCCGTCAGACCTTTTATTTAAAGAGTTATCCTCCTCTACACTTATATTTACATACTCATTCACATGTAAACTGTTTATTTACATAGAGCATTCTCTTGTAAATCCTGCCGTGGTACACCTCTATTGAGTACGAGTGTAGCCCCCTGGAGGAGAGCTATTCACAAGAAGGGCTATCTGCCAGGGCTATTACTCAGGCTTGCGGCCTATCTCCACCACCGTATTCATAAATAGCTACTTGCCATGCATTGTTGGCTGGCTGGCGACCCCTGGCACCTCGCTGGCGGCCTCCCACAGGGAAGGTAGTTGGTCTCACAGCTATTACAATTATTTATATAGTAATCTAAATCATTATTATCATCATTATACCTTTGTTCTCGTCGTCTTTACTGTTTTCTTCAGCTTTATATTAAAAATTACTGATTTATTATTATTAACAGTAGTAGCAGTTTTATTATTGTTTTAATATCATGCTACTAATAATTATTGCAATTGAAAACATATTTTAGACTTCATTTAAAAGAAGTGAAATTAGTTATAACACTTTATTTTCAAAATTTTTGATCTGACCAATGCAGTGGTAAAAAAAAAAAAACCGTTCATAAGAGACTGGCTTGGTGCCTTCTCTTCAATCAGGGAACACTTTTATATATATAATTTTTCTCCCGTGACGTCCGGCTAGCGGCAGTCATCAGATTACAGCGAAAATTAATTGTTTTGGCGGCTTCCCGGAACGCTGCGGTATTGTCGCCTTGTTTATCTTGAGCCGAGTGTTGTTGCCACACACCCGTCACCGGGGGACTTTTGCCTCCTCGTACAGGGGCTCGCTAAAATGTAATAGGCAGACGTTTAGTGTCTGCTTTAAACATTTACTAAGAGAATATGTTTAAAAGTTTATTTTTATGTTATGTGCAATGTTTGGTAAGAACTTGTGTTTGAGGTTGACTGGTGGAGGGCAGTGTGGAGGCTGAGCTGCGGACAGTGTTTGGTTGATATTCTGATGAGTTGGGATGAAGGTATTAGCAAGCATGAACAATTAGACATGTATAACATCTGGGTATCTTTATTTGTAGACGTTTCGCCATCCAGTGGCTTTATCAGTACAAGGACATGACGTGAAGGAGAACTATATACCAGTTCTACTTTCTTCACGTTATGTCCTTGTACTGATAAAACCACTGCATGGTGACATGTCTGAAATTAAAGATACCCAGGTGTTGCATATATGTCTAATTATTCATCTTACCGGCATTTTATACCATTCATTTACACATTAGCAAGCAGCATTTATCCTCAATCACTGTTGTTTCTGCGGCTCAGATGACACCATTCTAACGAGTTTATAACTGCGGTCACTCGTGGGTCTCCTCCTGTGTGTACAACACAATACTGAGGGTGCACTAAGGTGGGTAATATTAAGATGTGTACTATATAGTGTGGTGTGGGAAGGTGGTGCAACAAGAGTCAACTTTGCACAGCGTGTGAGTACCCAATTAGAGCTGTCGCTATATTTTAAGTACAATTAACATCTTGACTTGCTTTCCGTATATTAATGAGGAGCAATTAAAGAATGTCAAGCTTTATTTTCTTGCTCCTTTATTTGCGTACAAAAGACCGACAAAGGGCGTGGGTACATTGCTCTCCACTACATTAAACTCCACAATGTTTAACCAACAACAGTTAAGATGGGAATACTTTTGATGTTTTTTAAACTTTCTTTCTAACCGAGAATGATTCAGGTGTTTAAGTATTTGTAGTCAAGTGGCCTTACTACTTGCAAAAAATGTTTATAATTACGTAAGTATTAGAATAATTTGTTAGTAAAATATAAACGTTATGACGTGAGGGAGCATGTGTATGTGTGTGTGTGTGTGTGTGTGTGTGTGAATGCAGTGTCAAGACAACATTACAACTGAATGCAGCAGTTGAAGACAACATTACAGGTGGGGGAACCACTGATTCGAAACGATGTTGCCTTCAGCTGCTTCATTCCTATTCTGAATATAACATTAATATCTTTCCTCCTGTCTTGCCTTAAGACTGATCAAGACTGAAAGACTGAACATCTTTTCTTAAGACTGAGGGGCTAATTACCTCTTCTCAAGACTCAGGGACTGATTACCTCATTTTTCACTCTTTTCAGTACATAATCTTTGAAATGAATTGATACAGTCGCTGGCTGGCGAAACATCGTCACAATAAACATACCAGGGTGTCGCCCATGTGTCTTATTCACCAGTGGAGGGTTCCTTCGTGATGGAAAAGTGTTCGTGATCAAAGGAATTGGAGTTAATCTCTTCTACGGATCAAACCTAATTACTCACTACACCTACCATATCTTATTAGCTATTTTACTTACGGGTTTAGAGCTTTCCTTTGATAATCTTGAATATACTTTCTGGTATGCGTACTGCATACTTTCCAGTATATTTTTTAGTACACATTTTAATATGCTTACTGATATACCTTCCAGTAGGTTCAATAATATACTTTCCAGTATGCTTGCGTCATATTTTTTATTGAACTAATTGACATCTGTGTTGATGGTGCTGTGACATCTTTATATATTCTTTGGTGAAGTGCTCTTCATCCAAGGACATGGAACTCTTGTATTGACCGGGGTTAATACGAGACTTCCTTGTTCCTTCATGATGGGGAGGGGGACTCGAACTGGCCAGAGAAACGAACGGTGTTAGGCCTTCATGGAGGGGTGTGAGACACACGAGGCTACGGTTATCTCAGACTTCAGTCTACCAATATGTGTCCAAAGTTTATGTTCCGCCAGTTATATCCCAACCAATTTTTCACACTTGGGTAATAATATAGTGTATGAACTTCCAGGTACTGTCGTTATTTTTCCCCTGGTAATCCTGTGTATGTTGTACAATAATTCTATATTTTCCATACTTTAATTTTTCGGTATAATACATAATTGTATGCGTTCGGATATTTGTATAGTATTTTCCAGTCAATTATTTCCCAAAATAATAAAATGCTGATTAAGTAGACTTTGTGTAAAGAGTGAAGTTCTTGGTATAGCAAGTGGTGTGCAGTTAGTGTGTTAGGGCAACACACTTGTGATTGTCAGTTAACAAACTTGGTTATTAGCTCTCCTTGTAAATTCCTAAAGAATGCTTTCAATGCTTTAAAACCTGACCTTACAGCGTAACGTTATTGGTTCTGGGAGGACAGTACTAAGTTAGAAGGGAGTATTTTGGTTCTGGGAGGACAGTACTAAGTTAGAAGGGAGTATTTTGGTTCTGGGAGGACAGTACTAAGTTAGAAGGAAGTATTTTGGTTCTGGGAGGACAGTACTAAGTTAGAAGGGAGTATTTTGGTTCTGGGAGGACAGTACTAAGTTAGAAGGAAGTATTTTGGTTCTGGGAGGACAGTACTAAGTTAGAAGGGAGTATTTTGGTTCTGGGAGGACAGTACTAAGTTAGAAGGAAGTATTTTGGTTCTGGGAGGACAGTACTAAGTTAGAAGGGAGTATTTTGGTTCTGGGAGGACAGTACTAAGTTAGAAGGAAGTATTTTGGTTCTGGGAGGACAGTACTAAGTTAGAAGGGAGTGTTTTGGTTCTGGGAGGACAATACTAAGTTAGATATATTTTGGTTCTGGGAGGACAGTACTAAGTTAGAAGGGAGTGTTTTGGTTCTGGGAGGACAGTACTAAGTTAGAAGGGAGTATTTTGATCTGGGAGGACAGTACTAAGTTAGAAGGAAGTATTTTGGTTCTGGGAGGACAGTACTAAGTTAGAAGGGAGTATTTTGATCTGGGAGGACAGTACTAAGTTAGAAGGGAGTGTTTTGGATCTGGGAGGACAGTACTAAGTTAGAAGGAAGTATTTTGGTTCTGGAGGACAGTACTAAGTTAGAAGGGAGTATTTTGGTTCTGGGAGGACAGTACTAAGTTAGAAGGGAGTATTTTGGTTCTGGGAGGACAGTACTAAGTTAGAAGGAAGTATTTTGGTTCTGGGAGGACAGTACTAAGTTAGAAGGGAGTATTTTGGTTCTGGGAGGACAGTACTAAGTTAAAAGGGAGTATTTTGGTTCTGGCAGGACAGTACTAAGTTAGATATATTTTGGTTCTGGGAGGACAGTACTAAGTTAGAAGGGAGTATTTTGGTTCTCAGAAGAATTGGGTGAACAATTTAGCCATTGGAAGTATGCGAGATGTAACTCATCTCAGTGGTCATCCACCTGTCACCCATAACTCATCCATTACACACCCTGAGGGAGGTACCTCAGCCACTAGGTAGTGAGATGTGTGGTGGTACTTCCTGCTTACCTCTGGTATCTGTAAACCATCTAGTCATCACCCACATGTAAACCTCTCCTTCCCTGCCAACATAACCTCTCCTTCCCTGCCACACCAGTCACCTCCTTCCCTGCCACACCAACCCTCTCCTTCCCTGCCACACCAACCACCTCCTTCCCTGCCACACCAACCCTCTCCTTCCCTGCCACACCAACCACCTCCTTCCCTGCCACACCAACCCTCTCCTTCCCTGCCACACCAACCACCTCCTTCCCTGCCACACCAACCCTCTCCTTCCCTGCCACACCAACCACCTCCTTCCCTGCCACACCAACCCTCTCCTTCCCTGCCACACCAACCACCTCCTTCCCTGCCACACCAACCACCTCCTTCCCTGCCACACCAGTCACCTCCTTCCCTGCCACAAGAACCTCTCCTTCCCTGCACCCCAACCCTCTCCTTCCCTGCCACACCAACCACCTCCTTCCCTGCCACACCAACCACCTCCTTCCCTGCCACACCAGTCACCTCCTTCCCTGCCACAAGAACCTCTCCTTCCCTGCACCCCAACCCTCTCCTTCCCTGCCTCCCCAACCTCTCCTTCCCTGCCTCCCCAACCTCTCCTTCCCTGCCTCCCTAACCTCTCCTTCCCTGCCTCCCATCCCTCTCCTTCCCTGCCTCCCAACCTTCTCCTTCCCTGCCTCCCTAACCTCTCTTTCCCTGCCTCCCTAACCTCTCCTTCCCTGCCTCCCTAACCTCTCTTTCCCTGCCTCCCTAACCTCTCCTTCCTTGCCTCCCTAACCTCTCCTTCCCTGCCTCCCTAACCTCTCCTTCCCTGCCTCCCTAACCTCTCCTTCCCTGCCTCCCTAACCTCTCCTTCCCTGCCTCCCTAACCTCTCCTTCCCTGCCTCCCAACCCTCTCCCTCCCTGCCTCCCTAACATCTCCTTCCCTGCCTCCCTAACCTCTGCTTCCCTGCCTCCCTAACCTCTCCTTCCCTGCTTCCCAACCCTCTCCTTCCCTGCCTCCATGGCCTCTCCTTCCCTGCCTCATTAACCTCTCCTTCCCTGCCTCGCTAACCTCTCCCTCCCTGCCTCCCTAACCTCTCCTTCCCTGCCTCCCATCCCTCTCCTTCCCTGCCTCCCATCCCTCTCCTTCCCTGCCTCCCTAACCTCTCCTTCCCTGCCTCCCAACCCTCCTCCTTCCCTGCCTCCCTAACCTCTCCTTCCCAGCCTCCCTAACCTCTCCTTCCCTGCCTCCCAACCCTCTCCTTCCCTGCCTCTGTAACCTCTCCTTCTCTGCCTCCGTAACCTCTCCTTCCCTGCCTCCCTAACGTCTCCTTCCCTGCCTCCCTAACCTCTCCTTCCCTGCCTCCCTAACCTCTCCTTCCCTGCCTCCCTAACCTCACCTTCCCTGCCTCCCTAACCTCACCTTCCCTGCCTCCTTAACCTCTCCTTCCCTGCCTCCCTAACCTCTCCTTCCTTGCCTCCTTAACCACTCTTTCCCTGCCTCTCTAACCTCTCCTTCCCTGCCTCCCTACCCTCTCCTTCCCTGCCTCCCTAACCTCTCCTCCCCTGCCTCCCTAACCTCTCCTTCCCAGCCTCCCTAACCTTTCCTTCGCTGCCTCTCTAACCTCTCCTTCCCTGCCTCCCAACCCTCTCCTTCCCTGCCTCTGTAACCTCTCCTTCTCTGCCTCCGTAACCTCTCCTTCCCTGCCTCCCTAACGTCTCCTTCCCTGCCTCCCTAACCTCTCCTTCCCTGCCTCCCTAACCTCTCCTTCCCTGCCTCCCTAACCTCACCTTCCCTGCCTCCCTAACCTCACCTTCCCTGCCTCCTTAACCTCTCCTTCCCTGCCTCCCTAACCTCTCCTTCCTTGCCTCCTTAACCACTCTTTCCCTGCCTCTCTAACCTCTCCTTCCCTGCCTCCCTACCCTCTCCTTCCCTGCCTCCCTAACCTCTCCTTCCCTGCCTCCCTAACCTCTCCTTCCCTGCCTCCCTAACCTTTCCTTCCCTGCCTCCCTAACCTCTCCTTCCCTGCCTCTCTAACCTCTCCTTCCCTGCCTCCCAACCCTCTCCTTCCCTGCCTTCCAACCCTTTCCTTCCCTGCCTCCCTAACGTCTCCTTCCCTGCCTCCCTAACCTCTCCTTCCCTGCCTCTCTAACCTCTCCTTCCCTGCCTCCCTAACTTCTCCTTCCCTGCCTCCCTAACCTCTCCTTCCCTGCCTCCCTAACCTCTCCTTCACTGCCTCCCTAACCTCTCCTTCCCTGCCTCCCTAACCTCTCCTTCCCTGCCTCCCTAACCTCTCCTTCACTGCCTCCCTAACCTATCCTTCACTGCCTCCCTAACCTCTCCTTCCCTGCCTCCCTACCCTCTCCTTCCCTGCCTCCCTAACCTCTCCTTCCCTGTCTCCCTAACCTCTCCTTCCTTGCCTCCTTAACTTCTCTTTCCCTGCCTCCCTAACCTCTCCTTCCCTGCCTCCCTTACCTCCCCTTCCCTGACTCCCTAACCTCTCCTTTCCTGTCTCCCTAACCACTCCTTCCCTGCCTCCTTAACATCTCTTTCCCTGCCTCCCTAACCTCTCCTTCCCTGCCTCCCTAACATCTCCTTCCCTGCCTCCCTAACCTCTCCTTCCTGCCTCCCTAACCTCTCCTTCCCTGCTTCCCTAACCTCTCCTTCCCTGCCTCCCTAACGTCTCCTTCCCTGCCTCCCTAACCTCTCCTTCCCTGCCTCTCTAACCTCTCCTTCCCTGCTTCCCAACCCTCTCCTTCCCTGCTCCCCTAACCTCTGTTTCCCTGCCTCCCTAACCTCTCCTTCCCTGCCTCCCATCCCTCTCCTTCCCTGCCTCCAAACCCTCTCCTTCCCTGCCTCCCTAACCTCTCCTTCCCTGCCTCTCTAACCTCTCCTTCCCTGCCTCCCAACCCTCTCCTTCCCTGCCTCCCTAACCTCTCCTTCCCTGCCTCATTAACCTCTCATTCCCTGCGTCCCTAACCTCTCCTTCCCTGCCTCCCATCCCTCTCCTTCTCTGCCTCCCAACCCTCTCCTTCCCTGCCTCTCTAACCTCTCCTTCCCTGCCTCCTTAACCTCTCTTTCCCTGCCTCCCTAACCTCTCCTTCCCTGTCTCCTTAACCTCTCTTTCCCTGCCTCCCTAACCTCTCCTTCCCTGCCTCCCTAACCTCTTCTTCCCTGCCTCCCTAACCTCTCCTTCCGTGCCTCCCTAACCTCTCCTTCCCTGCCTCCCTAACCTCTCTTTCCCTGCCTACCTAACCTCTCGTTCCCTGCCTCCCTAACCTCTCCTTCCCTGCCTCCCAACCCTCTAATTCCCTGCCTCCCTAACCTCTCCTTCCCTGCCTCCCTAACCTCTCCTTCCCTGCCTCCCAACCCTCTCCCTCCCTGCCTCCCTAACATCTCCTTCCCTGCCTCCCTAACCTCTCCTTCCCTGCTTCCCAACCCTCTCCTTCCCTGCCTCCATGGCCTCTCCTTCCCTGCCTCATTAACCTCTCCTTCCCTGCCTCGCTAACCTCTCCCTCCCTGCCTCCCTAACCTCTCCTTCCCTGCCTCCCATCCCTCTCCTTCCCTGCCTCCCATCCCTCTCCTTCCCTGCCTCCCTAACCTCTCCTTCCCTGCCTCCCAACCCTCCTCCTTCCCTGCCTCCCTAACCTCTCCTTCCCTGCCTCCCTAACCTCTCCTTCCCTGCCTCCCAACCCTCTCCTTCCCTGCCTCTGTAACCTCTCCTTCTCTGCCTCCGTAACCTCTCCTTCCCTGCCTCCCTAACGTCTCCTTTCCTGCCTCCCTAACCTCTCCTTCCCTGCCTCCCTAACCTCTCCTTCCCTGCCTCCCTAACCTCACCTTCCCTGCCTCCCTAACCTCACCTTCCCTACCTCCTTAACCTCTCCTTCCCTGCCTCCCTAACCTCTCCTTCCTTGCCTCCTTAACCACTCTTTCCCTGCCTCTCTAACCTCTCCTTCCCTGCCTCCCTACCCTCTCCTTCCCTGCCTCCCTAACCTCTCCTCCCCTGCCTCCCTAACCTCTCCTTCCCAGCCTCCCTAACCTTTCCTTCGCTGCCTCTCTAACCTCTCCTTCCCTGCCTCCCAACCCTCTACTTCCCTGCCTTCCAACCCTCTCCTTCCCTGTCTCCCTAACCTCTCCTTCCCTGCCTCCCTAACCTCTCCTTCCCTGCCTCTCTAACCTCTCTTTCCCTGCCTCCCTAACCTCTCCTTCCCTGCCTCCCTAACCTCTCCTTCCCTGCCTCCCTAACCTCTCCTTCCCTGCCTCCCTAACCTCTCCTTCCCTGCCTCCCTAACCTCTCCTTCCCTGCCTCCCTAACTTCTCCTTCCCTGCCTCCCTAACCTCTCCTTCCCTGCCTCCCTAACTTCTCCTTCCCTGTCTCCCAACCCTCTCCTTCCCTGCCTCCGTAACCTCTCCTTCCCTGCCTCCGTAACCTCTCCTTCCCTGCCTCCCTAACCTCTCCTTTCCTGCCTCCCTAACCTCTCCTTTCCTGCCTCCCTAACCTCTCCTTCCCTGCCTCCCTAACCTTTCCTTCCCTGCCTCCCTAACCTCACCTTCCCTGCCTCCTTAACCTCTCCTTCCCTGCCTCCCTAACCTCTCCTTCCTTGCCTCCTTAACCACTCTTTCCCTGCCTCTCTAACCTCTCCTTCCCTGCCTCCCTACCCTCTCCTTCCCTGCCTCCCTAACCTCTCCTCCCCTGCCTCCCTAACCTCTCCTTCCCTGCCTCCCTAACCTTTCCTTCCCTGCCTCCCTAACCTCTCCTTCCCTGCCTCTCTAACCTCTCCTTCCCTGCCTCCCAACCCTCTCCTTCCCTGCCTTCCAACCCTTTCCTTCCCTGCCTCCCTAACCTCTCCTTCCCTGCCTCCCTAACCTCTCCTTCCCTGCCTCTCTAACCTCTCCTTCCCTGCCTCCCTAACTTCTCCTTCCCAGCCTCCCTAACCTCTCCTTCCCTGCCTCCCTAACCACTCCTTCACAGCCTCCCAAACCACTCCTACCCAGCCTCCCTAACAACTCCTTCCCTGCCTCCCTAACCTCTCCTTCCCTGCCTCCCTAACCTCTCCTTCACTGCCTCCCTAACCTCTCCTTCCCTGCCTCCCTAACCTCTCCTTCCCTGCCTCCCTAACCTCTCCTTCCCTGCTTCCCTAACCTCTCCTTCCCTGCCTCCCTAACGTCTCCTTCCCTGCCTCCCTAACCTCTCCTTCCCTGCCTCTCTAACCTCTCCTTCCCTGCTTCCCAACCCTCTCCTTCCCTGCTCCCCTAACCTCTGTTTCCCTGCCTCCCTAACCTCTCCTTCCCTGCCTCCCATCCCTCTCCTTCCCTGCCTCCAAACCCTCTCCTTCCCTGCCTCCCTAACCTCTCCTTCCCTGCCTCTCTAACCTCTCCTTCCCTGCCTCCCAACCCTCTCCTTCCCTGCCTCCCTAACCTCTCCTTCCCTGCCTCATTAACCTCTCATTCCCTGCGTCCCTAACCTCTCCTTCCCTGCCTCCCATCCCTCTCCTTCTCTGCCTCCCAACCCTCTCCTTCCCTGCCTCTCTAACCTCTCCTTCCCTGCCTCCTTAACCTCTCTTTCCCTGCCTCCCTAACCTCTCTTTCCCTGTCTCCTTAACCTCTCTTTCCCTGCCTCCCTAACCTCTCCTTCCCTGCCTCCCTAACCTCTTCTTCCCTGCCTCCCTAACCTCTCCTTCCGTGCCTCCCTAACCTCTCCTTCCCTGCCTCCCTAACCTCTCTTTCCCTGCCTACCTAACCTCTCGTTCCCTGCCTCCCTAACCTCTCCTTCCCTGCCTCCCAACCCTCTAATTCCCTGCCTCCCTAACCTCTCCTTCCCTGCCTCCCTAACCTCTCCTTCCCTGCCTCCCAACCCTCTCCCTCCCTGCCTCCCTAACATCTCCTTCCCTGCCTCCCTAACCTCTGCTTCCCTGCCTCCCTAACCTCTCCTTCCCTGCTTCCCAACCCTCTCCTTCCCTGCCTCCATGGCCTCTCCTTCCCTGCCTCATTAACCTCTCCTTCCCTGCCTCGCTAACCTCTCCCTCCCTGCCTCCCTAACCTCTCCTTCCCTGCCTCCCATCCCTCTCCTTCCCTGCCTCCCATCCCTCTCCTTCCCTGCCTCCCTAACCTCTCCTTCCCTGCCTCCCAACCCTCCTCCTTCCCTGCCTCCCTAACCTCTCCTTCCCTGCCTCCCTAACCTCTCCTTCCCTGCCTCCCAACCCTCTCCTTCCCTGCCTCTGTAACCTCTCCTTCTCTGCCTCCGTAACCTCTCCTTCTTTGCCTCCCTAACGTCTCCTTCCCTGCCTCCCTAACCTCTCCTTCCCTGCCTCCCTAACCTCTCCTTCCCTGCCTCCCTAACCTCACCTTCCCTGCCTCCCTAACCTCACCTTCCCTGCCTCCTTAACCTCTCCTTCCCTGCCTCCCTAACCTCTCCTTCCTTGCCTCCTTAACCACTCTTTCCCTGCCTCTCTAACCTCTCCTTCCCTGCCTCCCTACCCTCTCCTTCCCTGCCTCCCTAACCTCTCCTCCCCTGCCTCCCTAACCTCTCCTTCCCAGCCTCCCTAACCTTTCCTTCGCTGCCTCTCTAACCTCTCCTTCCCTGCCTCCCAACCCTCTACTTCCCTGCCTTCCAACCCTCTCCTTCCCTGTCTCCCTAACCTCTCCTTCCCTGCCTCCCTAACCTCTCCTTCCCTGCCTCTCTAACCTCTCTTTCCCTGCCTCCCTAACCTCTCCTTCCCTGCCTCCCTAACGTCTCCTTCCCTGCCTCCCTAACCTCTCCTTCCCTGCCTCCCTAACCTCTCCTTCCCTGCCTCCCTAACCTCTCCTTCCCTGCCTCCCTAACTTCTCCTTCCCTGCCTCCCTAACCTCTCCTTCCCTGCCTCCCTAACTTCTCCTTCCCTGCCTCCCAACCCTCTCCATCCCTGCCTCCGTAACCTCTCCTTCCCTGCCTCCGTAACCTCTCCTTCCCTGCCTCCCTAACCTCTCCTTTCCTGCCTCCCTAACCTCTCCTTTCCTGCCTCCCTAACCTCTCCTTCCCTGCCTCCCTAACCTTTCCTTCCCTGCCTCCCTAACCTCACCTTCCCTGCCTCCTTAACCTCTCCTTCCCTGCCTCCCTAACCTCTCCTTCCTTGCCTCCTTAACCACTCTTTCCCTGCCTCTCTAACCTCTCCTTCCCTGCCTCCCTACCCTCTCCTTCCCTGCCTCCCTAACCTCTCCTCCCCTGCCTCCCTAACCTCTCCTTCCCTGCCTCCCTAACCTTTCCTTCCCTGCCTCCCTAACCTCTCCTTCCCTGCCTCTCTAACCTCTCCTTCCCTGCCTCCCAACCCTCTCCTTCCCTGCCTTCCAACCCTTTCCTTCCCTGCCTCCCTAACCTCTCCTTCCCTGCCTCCCTAACCTCTCCTTCCCTGCCTCTCTAACCTCTCCTTCCCTGCCTCCCTAACTTCTCCTTCCCTGCCTCCCTAACCTCTCCTTCCCTGCCTCCCTAACCTCTCCTTCACTGCCTCCCTAACCTCTCCTTCCCTGCCTCCCTAACCTCTCCTTCCCTGCCTCCCTAACCTCTCCTTCACTGCCTCCCTAACCTCTCCTTCACTGCCTCCCTAACCTCTCCTTCCCTGCCTCACTAATCTCTCCTTCCCTGCCTCCCTAACCTCTCCTTCCCTGTCTCCCTATCCTCTCCTTCCTTGCCTCCTTAACTTCTCTTTCCCTGCCTCCCTAACCTCTCCTTCGCTGCCTCCCTAACCTCTTCTTCCCTGCCTCCCTAACCTCTCCTTCCCTGCCTCCCTAACCTCCCCTTCCCTGACTCCCTAACCTCTCCTTTCCTGTCTCCCTAACCACTCCTTCCCTGCCTCCTTAACATCTCTTTCCCTGCCTCCCTAACCTCTCTTTCCCTGCCTCCCTAACATCTCCTTCCCTGCCTCCCTAACCTCTCCTTCCTGCCTCCCTAACCTCTCCTTCTCTGCTTCCCTAACCTCTCCTTCCCTGCCTCCCTAACGTCTCCTTCCCTGCCTCCCTAACCTCTCCTTCCCTGCTTCCCAACCCTCTCCTTCCCTGCTCCCCTAACCTCTGTTTCCCTGCCTCCCTAACCTCTCCTTCCCTGCCTCCCTAACCTCTCCTTCCCTGCCTCCCATCCCTCTCCTTCCCTGCCTCCAAACCCTCTCCTTCCCTGCCTCCCTAACCTCTCCTTCCCTGCCTCTCTAACCTCTCCTTCCCTGCCTCCCAACCCTCTCCTTCCCTGCCTCCCTAACCTCTCCTTCCCTGCCTCATTAACCTCTCCTTCCCTGCGTCCCTAACCTCTCCTTCCCTGCCTCCCATCCCTCTCCTTCTCTGCCTCCCAACCCTCTCCTTCCCTGCCTCTCTAACCTCTTTTTCCCTGCCTCCTTAACCTATCTTTCCCTGCCTCCCTAACCTCTCCTTCCCTGCCTCCTTAACCTCTCTTTCCCTGCCTCCCTAACCTCTCCTTCCCTGCCTCCCTAACCTCTTCTTCCCTGCCTCCCTAACCTCTCCTTCCCTGCCTCCCTAATCTCTCCTTCCCTGCCTACCTAACCTCTCTTTCCCTGCCTCCCTAACCTCTCCTTCCCTGCCTCCCTAATCTCTCTTTCCCTGCCTCCCTAACCTCTCCTTCCCTGCCTCCCTAACCTCTCTTTCCCTGCCTACCTAACCTCTCGTTCCCTGCCTCCCTAACCTCTCCTTCCCTGCCTCCCAACCCTCTAATTCCCTGCCTCCCTAACTTCTTTCCTGTTTCACTAACTTTTTCTCTGCCTCCGTAACTTCTTCCCTGCCTCCCTAACTTCTTTCCTGTCTCCCTAACTTCTTCCCTGCCTCGCTAACTTATTCCCTGCCTCCCTAACTTCTTCCCTGCCTCCTAACTTCTTCCCTGCCTCCTTAACTTCTTCCCTGCCTCCGTAACTTCTTCCCTGCCTCCGTAACTTCTTCCCAGCCTCCCTAACTTATTCCCTGCCTCCCTAACTTATTCCCTGCCTCCCTAACTTCTTCCCTGCCTCCCTAACTTCTTCCCTGCCTCCGTAATTTCTTCCCTGCCTCCGTAACTTCTTCCCTGCCTCCCTAACTTCTTCCGTGCCTCCGTAACTTCTTCCCTGCCTCCCTAACTTCTTCCCTGCCTCCGTAACTTCTTCCCTGCCTCCGTAACTTCTTCCCTGCCTACGTAACTTCTTCCCTGCCTCCCTAACTTCTTCCCTGCCTCCGTAACTTCTTCCCTCCCTCCGTAACTTCTTCCTTTCCTCCGTAATTTCTTCCCTGCCTCCCTAACTTCTTCCCTGCCTCCGTAACTTCTTCCCTGCCTTCGTAACTCTTCCCTGCCTCCGTAACTTCTTCCCTGCCTCCGTAGCTTCTTCCCTGCCTCCGTAACTTCTTCCCTGCCTCCCTAACTTCTTCCCTGCCTCCGTAACTTCTTCTCTGCCTCCGTAACTTCTTCCCTGCCTCCGTAACTTCTTCCCTGCCTCCGTAACTTCTTCCCGGCCTCCGTAACTTCTTCTCTGCCTCTGTAACTTCTTCCCTGCCTCCCTAACTTCTTCCCTGCCTCCCTATCTTCTTCCCTGCCTCCCTAACTTTACAATGTGTAACTAACTTCACGACATCGAAAAACCAAATTGAATAGGAATCTCCAAAAAGGGAAATTTTGGTACCCCCACCCTCCCTCTCCCCCTCCCCTTCCCTTCCTTTTCCTTTTTCTCTCTTCCTTCTCCTCGTTAACCACTTCTCTCTCTCCGTTTGGCTCTTTTGCCCCTCCCCTATACCATTCCTCCTTTCTCTTCCCCTTTCCTCTTCTCCCCCTTCCCTTTTCCCATCACTCCCCTTCCTTTGCTCTCCGCTTTCAACCCCTACCTTCTTTCTGGCTCATCCTCCACCCATCCCTATTTCTCTCCTCCCCCTCTCCCCTATTGCTCTTTCCCACCATCTCTTCTCTCTTCCTCACCCTTCCCTTCCCCTCTCCATTCCTCCCCTCATCCTCATCCCTCCCCACTTTCACTTCCCTACCGCTTCTTCACCCCTTCCTCCCCGTTCCTCCTCATCCCCACCCTCCTCTTCTCTCCTCTCCTCTCCCCCCACAGGCTATGTTATCTCCGCAGACGACCACTAGATGGCTCTATTATCTCAGCTGAGACAAGTGACAGATTCCTGGTTGACCACTGACAAGCCCACAGTGTGGGAGAGGGAATCCCCCAAGGCGTTTTTAATCCAATAATTTTGATCTAATATCCCCTTCCTCGGATTAAACCACATTTCCTACCGTTACCAAGACATTTTGTTTGAAACAGATGTGACAAGTGAGGTGCCACAGTCGTCACAAGTGGTGTTCCACAAGGGTCGGTGTTGGGCTCTTTACTGTTCACAGTATACATAAACGACGTAGATGAAGGAATTAATAGCGATATAAGAAAGTTTGCCAGTGACACTATAATAGTCCGTCGAATTCATTCTGAAGAGGGCATTAGAGTACTCCAGTAAGATCTGAAAAGACTGATGCAGTGGTCGGAGAAGTGGCAGATGCAGTTTAATATAGACAAATGCAATGTTCTAAGCGTTGGAATGGAAAATAACAATGTAATGTAAACACAGTAATGTAGATCTTAATATTACTGATCGCGGAAAAGATATAGGAGTTCTGGTTAGCAGTAATCTAAAACCAAGACAACAGTGCGTAAAGGAATTAGTGAAATCGAAAGAAATTCGAAATATTTCTTTTCATATGCCAAAAACAAGGCAAATACCACATGTAGTATCGGGCCCTTACTCAGACAGGATGGGACTTACACAGATGACAACATGGAAATGAGTGAAATACTGAAATCCCAGTATGACTCTGTGTTTAGTGAGCCACTAATAGTCTGAAGATCAACAATCCAAATGATTTCTTCATGAATGAGCCTCAAAACTCCATCAATGTATGCCAGATTTCCGACGTTACCCTAACTCCGATAGACTTTGAGAAAGCCATTGACAACATGTCCATGTACTCAGCCCCGGGCCCAGACTCGTGGAACTCTGTGTTCATTAAGAACTGCAAGTAACCCCTTTCACGTGCCCTGAGTATACTATGGAGAAGGAGCTTAGACATAGGTGAAATTCCAGTCATTTAAAACAACGGATATAGCCCCACTCCATAAAGGTGGCGGCAAAGCATTAGCTAAGAACTATAGACCAATAGCTCTGACGTCCCACATCATAAAAATCTTTGAAAGAGTGCTAAGAAGCAGGATTGCAAATCACCTGGATTCCCAAAATCTGCACAATCCAGGGCAACATGGGTTCAGGGCAGGTCGCTCCTGCCTTTCGCAACTACTGGATCACTATGATATGGTCTTTGATGCACTGGAAGAAAAAACAGAATGCAGATGTAATATACTGGAAGGCTCCAGGCGGACATCAACCAAATCTTTCAGTGGGCTGCAGAAAACAATATGAAGTTCAACGATGAGAAATTTCAATTACTCCGATATGGTAAACATAAGGAAATTAAAACTTCATCAGAGTACAAAACAATTCCTTCCACAAAATAGAGCGAAAAACCAACGTCAAAGACCTGGGAGTGATCATGTCGGAGGATCTCACCTTCAAGGACCATAACATTGTATCAATCGCATCTGCTAGAAAAATGACAGGATGGATAATGAGAACCTTCAAAACTAGGGATGCCAAGCCCATGATGACACTCTTCAGGTCACTTGTTCTATCTAGGCTGGAATATTGCTGCACGCTAACAGCACCTTTCAAGGCAGGTGAAATTGCTGACCTTGAAAATGTACAGAGAACCTTCACGGCACGCATAACGGAGATAAAACACCTCAATTACTGGGGGCGCTTGAATTTCCTGAGCCTGTACTCCCTGGAACGCAGGCGGGAGAGATACATAATTATATACACCTGGAAAATCCTAGAGGGACTAGTACCGAACTTGCACACGAAAATCACTCACAACGAAAACAAAAGACTCGGCAGACGATGCAACATCCCCCCCAATGAAAAGCAGGGGTGTCACTAGCACGTTAAGAGACAATTCAGTAAGTGTCAGGGGCCCGAGACTGTTCAACTGCCTCCCAGCATACGTAAGGGGAATTACCAATAAACCCCTGACTGTCTTCAAGCTGGCACTGGACAAGCACCTAAAGTCGGTACCTGACCAGCCGGGCTGTGGCTCGTACGTTGGATTACTTGCAGCCAGCAGTAACAGCCTGGTTGATCAGGCTCTGATCCACCAGGAGGCCTGGTCACAGACCGGGCCGCGGGGGCGTTGACCCCCGGAACTCTCTCCAGGTAAACTCCAGGTAAATACACAGACTTTGCAAAAGCGTTTGACTAGTGTGATCATGGCGTAATAGCGCACAAAATACCTGCTAAATGAATAACTGGCAAAGTGGGGAGATGGATCTTCAACTTCCTAACCAATCGAACACAAAGATTAGTGGTCAACAGAGTTAAATCGGAAACTGCCATAGTGAAAAGCTCTGTTCCACAAGGCACAGTACTCGCCCCATCCTGTTCCTCATCCTCATATCAGACATAAACAAAGATGTAATCCACAGTACCGTGTCATCCTTTGCAGACGATACTAGGATCTGCATGAGACACTGTTAACCTCCAAGAAGATATAAACCAAGTATTCCAGTGGGCAACGGAAAACAATATGATGTTCAGTGAGGACAAATTCCAACTACTCCGTTATGGAAAACTGGAGGAGATAATAACTAGAACAGAGTATACTACTGACTCCGGTCATACAATAGAGCGGAAAAATAATGTAAGGGACCTGGTAGTGGTATTGTCTGAGAATCTCACTTTCAAGGATCACAATAGTGCCACGAACACAAGTACAAAGAATATGATAGGATGGATAACGAGAACGTTCAAAACAAGAGATGTCAAGCCAGTGATGATCCTTTTGAAATCACTTGTTCTCTCTAGGCTGGAATACTGCTGTTCATTAACATCTCCGTTCAAGGAAGGTGAAACTGCAGATCTAGAGAGTGTACAGAGAACCTTTACTACACGTATAAGTTCTGTCAACCACCTTAACTACTGGGAACGCTTGGAAGCACTTGACTTGTACTCGCTGGAACGCAAGAAAGAGAGAGATATATCATAATCTACACTTGGAAAATCCTAGAAGGAATGGTCCCGAATCTGCACACAGAACTCACTCCCTACGAAAGTAAAAGACTGGGCAAGCGATGCAGAATACCCCCAATTAAAAGTAGTGGCGCCATTGGTACACTAAGAGAAAACACCGTAAGTGTCCGGGGCCCAAGACTGTTCAACAGCCTCCCATCAAGCATAAGGGGAATTACCAATAGGCCCCTGGCTGCCTTCAAGAGGGAGCTGGACAGATACCTAAAGTCGGTGCTGGATCAGCCGGGCTGTGGTTCGTACGTTGGACTACGTGCGGCTAGCAGTAACAGCCTGGTTGATCAGGCCCTGATCCCCCGGGAGGCCTGGTCGTGGATCGGGCCGCGGGGGCGTTGATCCCCGGAATACCCTCCAGGTAAGTGTTCGCAATAAAGTGAATAGAATTCTTGGCTTCATATCAAGAAGTATAAAAAACAGGAGTCCCCAGGTTGTTCTTCAACTCTATATATCCTTGGTTAGGCCTCACTTAGATTATGCTGCACAGTTTTGGTCACCGCATTAAAGAATGGATATAAATGCACTGGAAAACGTGTTATTAAATGGTCCAGAGAACCGACAATTTGATAAATTAGACGCACGTGCAACACTTAGTTATCTTTACTGAAGAAGCGTTTCGCCCCATAGTGGCTTCATCAGTCCAATACAAAGAAGAAGGGTGAAGATCAGAATAAGTTTAAAGGTAACCAGTCCCTCAGCCTGGAGTCGATGTAATCAGTCCATCAATCTGGAAAAAATACAGCATATGCGCGAAGAAGTGGCTTATATACTGTAGGCAGTTGAGTAGAAGCAGACGTGTCGGTTTTCTGAACCATTTATCAACATTTCTGCCAGACACAACAACATCTTGGGATCTTAATACAGAGAATTCTTCACTTGCCTAACCTATAGACATGACCTACTTCCACATGTGAATTTGTCCAATGTGATACCACCTTCGACTGCTTCACCTCACCTGTCTACAGTTTATAAGCCACTTCGCGCATGTGCTGTATTCTTTTCAAGATTGATGGACTGATTGCATCAACTCCATGCTGAGGGAAGTGCAGAGGTTTGCAGTAAGACTAGTCCCGGAGCTACGGGGCATGTCCTTCGAGGAGAGGTTAAGGGAAATCGACCTGACAACACTAGAAGACAAGAGGGACAGGGAGAACATGAAAACGACATATAAAATTCTGAGGGAAATTGACAAGGTGGACAGGACAGGATGTATCAGAAATGGGACACAGCAACAAGGGGTCACAACTGGAAGTTGAAGATTCACATGAATCACAGGGATGCTAGGAAGTATTTCTTCCGTCATAGAGTTGTCAGGAAGTAGTGGACATAGTGGAGGCAGGATCCATATATAGCTTTAAGAGGAAGAGGTATGATAAAGCTCATGGAGCAGGGAGAGAGTGGACCTAGTAGCGACCAGTGAAGAGGCGGGGCCCAAGAGTTATGACTCGACCACTGCAACCCCAATTAGGTGAGTACACACACACACACACACACACACACACACACACACAAGCTAGAGGATCAGGCACACATAACAGGAAAGGCACTGCAATGGATCAGAGAATACCTGACAGGGAGGCAACAACGAGTCATGGTACGTGACGAGGTGTCAGAGTGGGCGCCTGTGACAAGCGGGGTTCCACAGGGGTCAGTCCTAGGACCTGTGCTGTTCTTGGTATATGTGAATGACATAACGGAAGGGATAGACTCAGAAGTGTCCTTGTTTGCAGATGATGTGAAGTTAATGAGAAGAATCAAATCGGATGAGGATCAGGCAGGACTACAAAGAGACCTGGACAGGCTACAAGCCTGGTTCAGCAACTGGCTCCTTGAGTTTAACCCTGCCAAATGCAAAGTCATTTAGATTGGGGAAGGGCAAAGAAGACCGCAGACACAATATAGTTTAGATGACCAAAGACTCCAAACCTCACTCAAGGAAAAAGATCTGGGGGTGAGTATAACACCGAGCATATCTCCTGAGGCGCACATCAATCAGATAACTGCTGCAGCATACGGGCGTCTGGCAAACCTACGGATAGCGTTCCGATACCTCAGTAAGGATTCGTTCAAGACTCTGTATACCATTTACGTCAGGCCCATACTGGAGTATGCAGCACCAGTTTGGAATCCACACCTAGTCAAGCACGTCAAGAAATTAGAGAAAGTGCAAAGGTTTGCAACAAGACTAGTCCCAGAGCTACGGGGATTGTCCTACGAAGAAAGATTGAGGGAAATCGGCCTGACGACACTGGAGGACAGGAGGGTCAGGGGAGACATGATAACGACATATAAAATACTGCACGGAATAGACAAGGTGAACAAAGACGGGATGTTCCAGAGAAGGGACACAGACACAAGAGGTCACAATTGGAAGTTGAAGACTCAGATGAATCAAAGGGATGTTAGGAAGTATTTCTTCAGTCATGGAGTAGTCAGGCCGTGGAATAGCCTAGAAAGTGACGTAGTGGAGGCGGGAACCATACATAGTTTTAAGGCGAGGTATGATAAAGCTCATGGGGCAGAGAGAGAGAGGACCTAGTAGCAATCAGCGAAGAGGCTGGGCCAGGAGCTATGACTCGACCCCTGCAACCACAAATAGGTGAGTACAAATAGGTGAGTACACACACACACACACATACACATACACACACACACACACACACACCACACACACCCATACACACACACACACACACCCATACACACACACACATACACACACACACACACACACACACACACACACACACACACACACACACACACACACACACACCCATACACACACACACACACACCCATACACACACACACATACACACACACACACACACACACACACACACACACACACACACACACACACACACACACACACCACACACACCCATACACACACACACACACACACACACACACACACACACACACACACACACACACACACACACACACACACACAACACACACACTTAACCCTCCATGATAATTAGGCCCTAAACTCCTGTCCACAATTGTGATGGATTGATCCCAGTCCGATAATTTCTGATTTTACCACACAAACACAGGAACCACGGCACCCACCCCCTGATGGGGCAGGAATGATGGGAGTGTTATGGGGAGAGTAGTGGGGAGAGTAGTGAGGTACACTTGGGGTGGTGATAGTGAAGCTGAGGAGAGTTATTAATATATTCCTTGTGAAATTGTGTAGGTCAGGCAGCTGTGAGTGGAGGTAATCACGTTATATTCAAGGGAAGGGAAGAAAAACTTCAATTTCGTTGATCAAGAGCCCTTTACTGGCCTCAGAACGCTCTCTTGATAAGTGAATAAAGAAATGGGAGAGGGAACCAAAAAAGAAAAACAGTGAAGTAGGAAGTCTTGGGAGATGTTGGAGAGAGTGGTGGTGGTGGAGCAAGTGTTGGAGAAGACTGTTGAAGAGAGTGGTAGAGCAAGTGCTTGAGAAGAGTGTTGAAAAGTGGTGGTGGTGGTGGTAGAGCAAGTGTTGGAGAAGACTGTTGAAAAGAGTGGTGGTGGTAGAGCAAGTGTTGGAGAAGACTGTTGAAGAGAGTGGTGGTGGTAGAGCAAGTGTTGGAGAAGACTGTTGAAGAGAGTGGTGGTGGTAGAGCAAGTGTTGGAGAAGACTGTTGAAAAGAGTGGTGGTGGTAGAGCAAGTGTTGGAGAAGAGTGTTGTACTATTTTGTGGTAATATTAATTAATAAATAAGACTAAGCAGGTCTCTTTATACATCTTTTAGAGTAATATTAACGACGGATAATATTATGTAAACAAAAGGTGGGCGAGTACCTCAATTTTGTTAAATAAAATCAATTAGTACAGCAACATGTTCATGTGGTAGTGGAGACGCAGCATCATGAGGGCATGTGGTGTGTCGGTCTCTTGAGAGAGATATTTAGACAATTTAATGGAGTGATTTAAATAGTTTGAATAATTTTAAATAGGGAACAGGTTATTAGGGGATTTATATAACATCTGTTATATTAGGTGATTTGTATACTACCTGTATTAGGGAGCTGATCGTACTCTTGTTTTTATACTTGTCAAGGTTGTTGTTAGTTAATACTTTGTCATCATGGGACTGGGGATATTGTGCATAATTATTGTATATATTTAGGCGTTTTATAGTGTGTTTATTTAAGAAACAATAAGAAAATTGGAACACTCCAGTAGATCTATTTGTCACTGCTAGGTAAGTCGAATTCGCACCCACGTACACCCAATCCAACGTAATATTTAGAACGTTCACTCGTCCAGCATAATATTTAGAACGTTCACCCGTCCAACGTAATATTTAGAACGTTCACCCGTCCAACGTAATATTTAGAACGTTCACCCGTCCAGCATAATATTTAGAACGTTCACCCGTCCAACGTAATATTTAGGACGTTCACCCGTCCAACGTAATATTTAGAACGTTCGCCCGTCTAACGTAATATTTAGAACGTTCACCCGTCCAACGTAATATTTAGAACGTTCACCCGTCCAACGTAATATTTAGAACGTTCACCCGTCCAACGTAATATTTAGGACGTTCACCCGTCTAACGTAATATTTAGAACGTTCACCCGTCCAGCGTAATATTTAGAACGTTCACCCGTCTAACGTAATATTTAGAACGTTCACCCGTCTAACGTAATATTTAGAACGTTCACCCGTCCAGCGTAATATTTAGGACGTTCACCCGTCCAACGTAATATTTAGAACGTTCACCTGTCCAACGTAATATTTAGAACGTTCACCCGTCCAGCATAATATTTAGAACGTTCACCCGTCCAACGTAATATTTAGAACGTTCACCCGTCCAACGTAATATTTAGAACGTTCACCCGTCTAACGTAATATTTAGAACGTTCACCCGTCTAACGTAATATTTAGAACGTTCACCCGTCCAGCGTAATATTTAGGACGTTCACCCGTCCAACGTAATATTTAGAACGTTCACCCGTCCAACGTAATATTTAGAACGTTCACCCGTCCAGCATAATATTTAGAACGTTCACCCGTCCAACGTAATATTTAGGACGTTCACCCGTCCAACGTAATATTTAGAACGTTCACCCGTCCAACGTAATATTTAGAACGTTCACACGTCCAACGTAATATTTAGAACGTTCACCCGTCCAACGAAATATTTAGAACGTTCACCCGTCTAACGTAATATTTAGAACGTTCACCCGTCCAACGTAATATTTAGAACGTTCACCCGTCCAACGTAATATTTAGAACGTTCACCCGTCCAACGTAATATTTAGAACGTTCACCCGTCCAATGTAATATTTAGAACGTTCACCCGTCCAACGTAATATTTAGAACGTTCACCCGTCCAACGTAATATTTAGAACGTTCACCCGTCCAACGTAATATTTAGAACGTTCACCCGTCCATCGTAATATTTAGAACGTTCACCCGTCCAACGTAATATTTAGAACGTTCACCCGTCTAACGTAATATTTAGAACGTTCACCCGTCCAACGTAATATTTAGAACGTTCACCCGTCTAACATAATATTTAGAACGTTCACCCGTCTAACATAATATTTAGAACGTTCACCCGTCTAACGTAATATTTAGAACGTTCACCCGTCCAGCGTAATATTTAGAACGTTCACCCGTCTAACGTAATATTTAGAACGTTCACCCGTCTAACGTAATATTTAGAACGTTCACCCGTCTAACATAATATTTAGAACGTTCACCCGTCTAACGTAATATTTAGAACGTTCACCCGTCTAACGTAATATTTAGAACGTTCACCCGTCTAACATAATATTTAGAACGTTCACCCGTCCAACGTAATATTTACAACTAGCCCCAAGTTCTCACTTTACTGATAAAAGCAGGTTGTAGTTTTCTGTTCATCTATAACCTTATTGCCAGCCATCACTCTCCCGATATTCTTTCTAAATTAAGTTTGTCCAATATGAATCCACTGCTGCAAGTCCTGTTTTGGCTAAATATTTTCAACACGTTATTTATATCTCTTTTACTTATTCCTGTTTTCCATTTGTATATTTCAGCCATATCCTCCTTTGTTCTAAGTCTTTCCAGAAAGTGCAGGTTCAGTGCCTTCAGCGTATCTTCAAAGTAAAGGTTCCTGACACATGGAATCTACTTCGTCGTCCTTCTCTATATTTTTCTTGCACATTTGCGTCTATTCTGTGCACTGGAGACCAGAACTGAGCAACATAATCTAAACAAAACTATATCAAAGAAGCAAAGTTGGAATAGAAATTAGAATATAGATTATTTATACTTTTTAATACGAAGCCGAGAGTTCTATTTACTGCATCTTTATTGCAAAAGCTTATGCACGATAATCTTAACTTTTATAATTCATCTAACCTTCTAAGTCTTTATTCACATTCTTATAGGTACAAAATGTTTTTCTTTTGCTAAATATAACACTTTCACAGGTAAATCATTAAGTATTCCAGGTCATCGTGCAGCTCTCCACTGTTTTCATTTGAATTCTTTTACCGATATATTTCAGCATCATTTACAATCATTCTTATGTCGCTATTTATTGCCACATCTACGTTGTTTATTAGTGTGTGTGAACGAGGGTCCCAGTACTGACCTCTGCGGCACACCACTTGTAACAGGTCCCCATTATGATTTATCCCCATTTATGTAAACTCTTTTTTCCTATTGGCCAACAATGATTCGACCCTGGAGATAATTTTTCATAGTTTATTTTCGTCCTGACCTGTATAATTATTGATTTCTTGGTTTTCGTTTGTATCGTCTTGTTCAAAATGAGAGGAAATAAATACTAAAAACAGAATACTTGTCGTTGGCACTAACGCTGACCTGAGGTACTTTTAAATGGGTTTATCTTTCCCCCGGATCATATTTCTATATACCTGAAAGAAACCTTTTGGGTTGGTCTTGGATTACTTAGCAACTTTAAACTGAACATATTATTCAATAATTTGAGCCTCCTCTCTTTTTATTCGCTTGTAAATGTCTCTCCTTTTATCCAAGAGTTGTTTTGGTCTATTGTTAATCCATTAAGGGTTATTAGGTCACCTCATCCTCTAAATCACACACATTCATTTCACTGTTGTAAATAAAGACAGTCAAATGGTACACTGTTGAAGGCACCTTAAACAGTGAAATTTTGATATAGTTATGTCCACCTTGCTAAGTGGGTGTCTGTCCTTTGTTCACGTAGTAAAACTTTTTACTACCTTCATCTTTTGTATACAATTTTCCGTTGTTGTTTCATATAATTGGCTATTCTTTTGTGGATGGTTGACAACTTAACCTAACCCTTCCATAAAGCACTTTCTCAAGTGCTTTATGGTAGATCGATACTTTCGTCTCCTGATGAACAAATGGCATTCCCAGGTATTCCACAAGGCTGTGTATTAGCACAGACTTGTTTCAGTTAGCCATTAAATCTCTTTCCTTAAATGCTGGTTCAGGGCAGTACTGTGTAGCACATTAAATTTTGTTTCAGCATTAAAATTCGTAAAGATGTTTATGCTTAAAATGTAAGTACATTTTCATGGTACATGCAGTCTTCTCACTTACCTTATACCTCTCCTGTGCCCATACATCTCACTCACACGACTCACGTCTTCAGGTAGATGCGTAAGACACGTGTAACAGTTTCTTTCATTACTGATGAGACGTTTCGCCTGCTCAGGAGCCTTTTTTTAAATAAATACAGAACAAACGGCAGAATTTGTAGAGATGCAGATGTGAAGTGTTCAGTTCCCTCAGCCTGGAAAAGTTTGATGCAGTGGTGGCCCGGTGGCCTGGTGGCTAAAGCTTCCGCTTCATACACGGAGGGCCCGGGTTCGATTCCCGGCGGGTGGAAACATTTCGACACGTTTCCTTACACCTGTTGTCCTGTTCACCTAGCAGCAAATAGGTACCTGGGTGTTAGTCGACTGGTGTGGGTCGCATCCTGGGGGACAAGATTAAGGACCCCAATGGAAATAAGTTAGACAGTCCTCGATGACGCACTGACTTTCTTGGGTTATCCTGGGTGGCTAACCCTCCGGGGTTAAAAATCCGAACGAAATCTTATCTTCTTATCTTATCTGTCATTCCCCTCAGCCTTGGTGTGTGCTCAGCTCCTCAGCTGAGATGAATGTGTTCGTAAAGATATACATTATATGTGAGATGATCAGTCCCTCAGCGTGGAGAAAAATGAGGAGCGACTTCTTTGATTCCCATATTCCATGTTTCCGTTTTTGGGGGTACACCATAATATGTAATCAATTATAGTATGTCGATTCAGGTAAAGCTGTATGATGGTACGGTACCGGTACGGGTACGGTACGGGTACAGGTACACAAGTTTAGGTGATTGCAACTGGTTGAGATGATCACAACTATCATACATAGCAGCATATATATATGAGTTTCCTAAAATAACCTTAGAGAGTTAGGCAGGGTGATTTATCACCATTTACGTCTTACTGATGGGAAACACTCAAGGGTCTCTAGAATATCTCGAAATATACAAGTCCAGGTTATTGCAAATATCACACATGTAGGTGATGCAACTCTCATACATAGCAATAAAAACCAGTTGTCAGGATAACCCAAGAATGTTGGAGGAGGGACTTATTGCTACTGGAGTTCTTGTGACAGAGACATTTAGGCTTCCTAGAATATCTAGAATCACATGTAAATAGTTACAACACCTAGGATGTGTAAACAAGTCTCTATGTTGAGCAGAGAAGAGGGGAAGAGGGGGCAAGTTTAGTGAAAAAAAAACATATTTCAAATATCGAAAAAAATAAGATTTTTTTTTCCTTACTGAAAAATAATACATAAATCTGACCACCTTTTTGGTGCAGTCCAATTGTTCTTACCTTTTTTTCTAAGTATTTTAAAGGCAATTTGAAATTCTTTGGTGACGTCATCAAAAGAACATATTGCCATGTTATTATATTTTTTATATTTATTATATTTATTACATTTTTTGTATTTGTTATCAGTTTTGAGTCAGTTTTTAGAAAATACACTCTATGGTATATTTTCTCAAGTTCCAACACGGGTCAGGGCGACCACTTTCAGTTAGGCTTCTGATACCCAGTCAGTTTTGTGTTGCTCCTCCGCCTGACTTATGATATTTCATATCCGTAGACTTTTGTAGATAATTTTCTATATATTTTTTTTTTTCTGAAAAGCAAGTTACTCTCCTTCTAGTATCGACTTTTCGGTTATTAATGGATATAATATCATCATTTTTATACACACTATTGACCAGTCATAGTTTTACAAAGAACCAACGTTATTTTTAAATGCTTTTACCGTTTATGTTCTTTTTATTTTTTCCAAAAAAAATTCTTAAAAAAATAGCAACACAAATTCAGTATTTTTCAAAATACAAAATATTGAAATTTCGGTCATATCATGTTGAGTGATTGTTTCTTAGCCTCTTATTATTCATGTAAAATCAATTAAAACATTGATACTAGAGTGAGGCCATATCAAAAATAGAATTATTTTTTTCTCCATTGTTAAGCAAACCTCATAGAACTTCCAGTATAGACAAATAAATACCTTCTTCATTTACAGTAAAGATTTCGTTGAAATCAGATTAATATTAAAAAAAATACTCAAACCTGCCTCGTCCCCTACGATAGGGAGGTCCTGAATGTCCCTGATAATCGGTGATAAGGAATAATTTAAGTACTAAGGAAGATTCAGGAACATTCATGATATTCTGTGGGAATATTCAGGATACCAAGGAACAGTCATGATAATCATTGATATATATAGGATTTCTGTAGGCAGTATTTAGGAATGTATGGAAGGTTTCGTCTGAACACGAGAGCCTTCCTAGACGTTCGATAGCTTACGTTGAGATTGAACACATATCTCAATACACATTATGTGTGTGTTATCCAGTTGAGCAACATAATCGCACTTTACTAGTTGACGGTGATTAGGTGCAGCTTAAGGCTGGCTATTTCTTTTTCATATTCTGTAACTTGCTTTCTGTAAACCAAGTGCTGCACGTGTGTCTAATTTATCAAAACTCAGGGGTCCCCTGCACCTACCCAACCCCACCAGGTAAGTTTCGAGGGGACAACATGCCGGCATCAACAAGCTACCTCTCCTCTGAGAAAACTTACCTTCAATCTACCTGTTGCTGCTCTTGCAACATTGCATAATGCCAGATGACGCACAGAAAATTGTGAAAAAATCTTGAACTAAAGATTTCCATCTCCTGTGGCTTGTTTTGTGTGTGTGTGTATATATATAAACAGGTACATACTTACTGCTAGGTGACCAGAGACAGCAAGCTTAAGAAAACATACCCAACATGTCACCCACACCGGGGATCGATCCCGGATCCTGAGTGTGTAAGCTGAGGACGCTACCAACCAAGCCACGAACACCCAACCCACCTGAATTTTACTCTCAGCCGTCGTCGAATTCTGAAACATCTGCTTTATAAAGTTCAAAGTTATTCATGAGATGATTTTGGTAATTATCTGAGCCGTTGCAGAATGCTTGGGTGGGGTTCAATAACTTTGGTCATAGGGAACCTACACTTTCCACGTGTTCCTAGAATCTGCTTTTCGTTAACGTGCACAAAAGTTTGAAGTTTGATTCCGATTGGATGAGAGATTCTCGAGTTATGAGCAAAATAATAAGTAGGAAGAAGAAAGAAATCAGTTAACTTCTTAAAGACGCTCCTTCTGGGATACTTTATACTTAAAATAAGATCATAGAAGTAATAGAATATAATGAATAGGAGAAGGCGAAGGAAAGGAGTGAAAATGAAGATGAGAGAAAAGAAGAAAAAGATACTGAACACAACTAGAAAATAAATAGAAATAGGTGACTAATCCTCCTCTTCCTTACACTACATCATAGCTCTTGTTGTCTTGCTAATCTTTCTCTCTGGTGTCTCGCCAGTCTGTCTACTATTTCAACATGTTTAAAAGGAGAATCACACCTTTAACTGGGATGGGATATCTATTATTCACTGAAAAGAGTGAAGCTACAAATGCAAAAATCACTGAATCACCATAAACAAAATCCTTACCCAATTACAACAGATCCCAAGGCGAGTTGATACCGGACGCGGTCGCCCTCAAAAACATCACATTCTTATGCCTCACCTCAACATATTTCCAGATATCAGATGAGTTACATCCCGGCGCCTCGCCTCTACTGAGATCCAGGATGCGGATGACGTGGCTGGCGTTCAGCACTGTGTAGTAATTAGGAGATATCCCAGTTCCGGTCATAAAGTGAAGTACCTAATGTGCAGGTCATGAATAATATATATATATATATATATATATATATATATATATATATATATATATATATATATATATATATATATATATATATATACACTACTATATAGAAGCCGCATGTTACCCATATACCCATTTTACTGATGGGGAACATAGACAACCGGTGTAAAGAAACACGCCCAATGTTTCTACCCTTGCTGGGAATCAAAACCAGACACTCACCGTGTGAAGAGAGAGCTTCAGCCACCAGGTCACGGGGCACCGCACTATATGTGACATTCTCAAGTGATATCCTTCATTCCTCCTAACATAAATCTTGTAATTTCCTTGTTGATGTTTTTGCTGAAGAGGATCTTAAAGATCAAAATATACACTCCTGTTCATAATAGTGCCTAGTGTGTACAACTGTTGCTCTGTATGTCAATGTAGAGTCGACTCGGAACCTTCGTTGTTCTAGACCAAGGTTTCACTAAGGTTTAAGAGGCTTGAGTTACTTGCAGGCACTACTGGGGAGAGAGAGAGTGCTGAGGCACTATCAGAAGAGGCACTATCCTAGGACAGTGTGGTGAAGCACTGTCATAGAGAGAGAGAGAGAGAGAGAGATAGTAGTGACAGCGACCTCGCCTCATCTGAAGTTCTGTGGGAATCTTGTATGTGTGTCAGATTTTATTAGTAACTTGTCAAGTTCTTTTACTACAATCATCTATAAATTGTCTAAATATTTCTCCACATGGCCGATGGTGTTTCGAACCGGATTAACATCCGAGGATAAAATGGAAGCACTTAAATAATGCCAGTTAAAATGGAGAGGAGAAAAGAGGCTGAGAAAGGTAGAGGAAGAGAAAGAATAGAGAGAGGGAGCGGAAGGAAAATGGAGTAAGAGGTACTCTGTTAGAAAAGTAGATACTAGAGGATAGTGTCGCAGAAGGCTCTCCCCCCATCTCCTACTTCCCCCCAGTTAGTCAACATAAAACACAAAATATACCAAACACTTTTGGAAGAAATAGTTTGAAATTTTATAGTAGAGATGGAGGAAGAAAAGTATTGGCTTGAAACTTCCTGTACTGAACGATACAGTGGCAGTTGTTATACATATTGATACCACTAGTAGTACCTCGAGGTAGTAAGCTGCTACGGTACGCAGATACCAGGATATCCAGAGCTGCTGCAGACACCAGGATATCCAGAGCTGCTGCAGACACCAGGATATCCAGAGCTGCTGCAGACACCAGGATATCCAGAGCTGCTGCAGACACCAGGATATCCAGAGCTACTGCAGACACCAGGATATCCAGAGTTGCTGCAGGCACCAATATATCCAGAGTTGCTGCAGACACCAGGAGGCACCAGGATGCAGACACAAGGATATCCAGAGTTGCTGCAGGCACCAATATATCCAGAGTTGCTGCAGACACCAGGATATCCAGAGCTACTGCAGACACCAGGGTATCCAGAGCTGCTGCAGACACCAGGATATCCAGAGCTGCTGCAGACACCAGGATATCCAGAGCTACTGCAGACACCAGGATATCCAGAGCTACTGCAGACACCAGGATATCAACAGCTACTGCAGACACCAGGATATCCAGAGTTGCTGCAGGCACCAATATATCCAGAGTTGCTGCAGGCACCAGGATATCCAGAGTTGCTGCAGGCACCAGGATATCCAGAGTTGCTGCAGGCACCAGGATGTTCAGAGTTGCTGCAGGCACCAATATATCCAGAGTTGCTGCAGACACCAGGATATCCAGAGCTACTGCAGACACCAGGGTATCCAGAGCTGCTGCAGACACCAGGATATCCAGAGCTGCTGCAGACACCAGGATATCCAGAGCTACTGCAGACACCAGGATATCCAGAGCTACTGCAGACACCAGGATATCCAGAGCTACTGCAGACACCAGGATATCCAGAGTTGCTGCAGGCACCAATATATCCAGATTTGCTGCAGGCACCAGGATATCCAGAGTTGCTGCAGGCACCAGGATATCCAGAGTTGCTGCAGGCACCAGGATGTTCAGAGTTGCTGCAGGCACCAATATATCCAGAGTTGCTGCAGGCACCAGGATATCCAGAGTTGCTGCAGGCACCAGGATATCCAGAGTTGCTGCAGACACCAAGATATCCAGAGTTGCTGCAGGCACCAGGATATCCAGAGTTGCTGCAGGCACCAGGATATCCAGAGTTGCTGCAGGCACCAGGATATCCAGAGTTGCTGCAGGCACCAGGATATCCAGAGTTGCTGCAGGCACCAGGATGTTCAGAGTTGCTGCAGATACCAGGATATCCAGAGTTGCTGCAAGCACCAAGATATCCAGAGTTGCTGCAGGCACCAGGATATCCAGAGCTACTGCAGACACCAGGGTATCCAGAGCTGCTGCAGACACCAGGATATCCAGAGCTGCTGCAGACACCAGGATATCCAGAGCTACTGCAGACACCAGGATATCCAGAGCTACTGCAGACACCAGGATATCCAGAGCTACTGCAGACACCAGGATATCCAGAGTTGCTGCAGGCACCAATATATCCAGAGTTGCTGCAGGCACCAGGATATCCAGAGTTGCTGCAGGCACCAGGATATCCAGAGTTGCTGCAGGCACCAGGATGTTCAGAGTTGCTGCAGGCACCAATATATCCAGAGTTGCTGCAGACACCAGGATATCCAGAGCTACTGCAGACACCAGGGTATCCAGAGCTGCTGCAGACACCAGGATATCCAGAGCTGCTGCAGACACCAGGATATCCAGAGCTACTGCAGACACCAGGATATCCAGAGCTACTGCAGACACCAGGATATCCAGAGCTACTGCAGACACAAGGATATCCAGAGTTGCTGCAGGCACCAATATATCCAGAGTTGCTGCAGGCACCAGGATATCCAGAGTTGCTGCAGGCACCAGGATATCCAGAGTTGCTGCAGGCACCAAGATATCCAGAGTTGCTGCAGGCACCAGGATATCCAGAGTTGCTGCAGGCACCAGGATATCCAGAGTTGCTGCAGGCACCAGGATATCCAGAGTTGCTGCAGGCACCAGGATATCCAGAGTTGCTGCAGGCACCAGGATATCCAGAGTTGCTGCAGGCACCAGGATATCCAGAGTTGCTGCAGGCACCAGGATATCCAGAGTTGCTGCAGGCACCAGGATATCCAGAGTTGCTGCAGGCACCAGGATATCCAGAGTTGCTGCAGGCACCAGGATATCCAGAGTTGCTGCAGGCACCAGGATATCCAGAGCTACTGCAGACACCAGGATATCCAGATTTGCTGCAGGCACCAGGATATCCAGAGTTGCTGCAGGCACCAGGATATCCAGAGTTGCTGCAGGCACCAGGATATCCAGAGTTGCTGCAGGCACCATGATATCCAGAGCTGTTGTTGACACTAGGAATATCCAGAGCTGCTTCAAACACCAGGATATTCAGAGGTGCTTCACGGCAGACACCAGGATATCCAGAGTTGCTGCAGGCACCAGGATATCCAGAGTTGCTGCAGGCACCAGGATATCCAGAGTTGCTGCAGGCACCAGGATATCCAGAGTTGCTGCAGGCACCAGGATATCCAGAGTTGCTGCAGGCACCAGGATATCCAGAGTTGCTGCAGGCACCAAGATATCCAGAGTTGCTGCAGGCACCAGGATATCCAGAGTTGCTGCAGACACCAGGATATCCAGAGTTGCTGCAGGCACCAGGATATCCAGAGTTGCTGCAGGCACCAAGATATCCAGAGTTGCTGCAGGCACCAAGATATCCAGAGTTGACGCAGACACCAAGATATCCAGAGTTGCTGCAAGCACCAGGATATCCAGAGTTGCTGCAGGCACCAGGATATCCAGAGTTGCTGCAGGCACCAGGATATCCAGAGTTGCTGCAGGCACCAGGATATCCAGAGTTGCTGCAGGCACCAGGATATCCAGAGTTGCTGCAGACACCAGGATATCCAGAGTTGCTGCAAGCACCAAGATATCCAGAGTTGCTGCAGGCACCAAGATATCCAGAGCTGTTGTTGACACTAGGAATATCCAGAGCTGCTGCAAACACCAGGATATTCAGAGGTGCTTCAAGGCAGACACCAGGATATTCAGAGGTGCTTCAAGGCAGGCACCAGGATATTCAGAGGTGCTTCAAGGCAGACACCAGGATGCAGGTGGCCACTACAAGGGGAACATTTTGTCTAGTAGAATCCTAATAAGCTTTGTTTAGGTCTTGAGTACGTTCCATACAAATATATCACAGACCGGGTGGAGGTTTGAACCATGATAAGCGAGTCCTGAAACTCACAGGTCAGTGGTTAACGCACTGGCCTGATTTCTTTGCATTCGTGTTATTACGATTTTCTAAATCATACAAATATTGAAGTATTAACGAAGGAGGCTCATGCTGAAGAGGTTTTTTTTTTTTTTGTTCCTCCTACTTTTCGATTTTATTTCGCTCCTAACTTGAGAACGCTTCATCCATTCGGCTTAAATTTTTTCGTGCTTGTGTACGGTAACGAGAACCAGATTCTAAGAACAATTGGAATGTACAGGTGCAGTGTCAGCAAAGTTATTCGAACCATTCCCAGCATCATGGAATGGCTCGGATGTCTTCCAAAATCCTCAGTGTTTAAGTCTCAAACATTAAAAAAAAAAGATTCTTCCTAATTCGACAACACGAGGTCAAATCCAAGTATATTAGGGCAGATATGATTATTTTATGAGTAAAACTGTTAAATTTTGCTTCCCATTTAATCACGATCATAATATATGAATGTTCCTCTTTTTAAATATTTAACAGCTTATGCATCTTACCTCCAGGACCGTACTCAATCAGTTTAGTTTGTGTGGGAGTGAACTTGTAAAGTCAATAAATATTTTGTAAAAAACTTGATATAATTTGGAATTTTCATTATACTGGACTATCTTAAGAAACGCAAAAAAAAATGTCTTGCAGGACTGTAGATAATTTTAAAGTAACACTGCATGGCATCAAGTCGTGCAGTGTTGCACGGCTTGATGCCAGAGCCGGCCATATGTCCGCTCGTGTTTTCTCATCCCATCTAAGATTTTCGTTTATAACTTCAGAACGCCTTATCCATTCGGCTTCAGATTTCAAATCCTGGTCAGCTATTGTCAGGCGAAGGTTCGTAGAGCAGTTGACATGTGCCGGTGCTCTCTGCTAGAGCAGTTGACATGTGCCGGTGCTCTCTGCTAGAGCAGTTGACATGTGCCGATGCTCTCTGCTGAGTTCTATATAGCCCATTTTTGAAATTGATTTCAAAAAGATTACTTTGTTTTTATTATAGATTCACCTACATACAGTACACAGGCGCATGATGGTGGTAGCGGTGATGATAATGATGGAAGTATTTGTGTGGGACACTGTTACATACACAGGTGTAGTCTTGTGGCTTGTACACCTATTCGTAGCATGATTAACCAAGGTAGGATTCAAAAACGAGCAAAAGTCAGCCGTGAGCAAATACTTATATATTTCCTTCAACAAAACATCATGCAAGTATATGTACATTGCACATACACTATGTACAAAGCAAGTTTGCAAGCAAGAGACAGTGAGAACTGTGGGCGACCAGACTTGAGATAAGTCTACCAATGTTGCTCCACGAGTCTCCAACATTGTTTCACAATTTTGGCGAACTTCCTTGTGATTGGCTGGGTTGAACCAGGCAGTTTAGCACAACAGTGGGGCACCTGACTGTTGTACCCTTGAACTGCTGGTTCGCTGGTCGGGAGGCAGCCTATATGGGTGTGTGGCATATAGCGAATAAAATGTAACGTACTCTTTGTATGCCAAAGACATATAGTATACGCGCATGTATGCATATACATATGAATCCACATGCTTAAGTATGTATCCATACATGTATACATACGTAATGTTGCATACATACGTACTTGCATTCATACATTGATTCATACATACATACATATTAGCATACAAACAATACACACACACACTAGAAAGAGAGAGGGAGAGAGAGAGAGAGACAGACAGACAGACAGAGACTGACATATAGACAGGCATTCACATTGATGGAGGGGACAGAAATCCTAGTATGTTGCAATACAAACCACAGGAATGCCCTGGCACTAGTATTGTTTACTCAGTGTGTTGTGCTGGCTGCAGGAAATACCAACGCTTGTACACAAAAATATCGAGAGAAAATATTGAGAATAAGTGAACGTGCGAGTGATTTATAGAGTGTTCTTTATATATTTAGTTATGTTAAGTGTCGTTTGCACCCCGGTGTGTGTGCACGGTGCCTCACAAACCATCACTGTCGTTTGCACCCCGGTGTGTGTGCACGGTGCCTCACAAACCATCACTGTCGTCTGCACCCCGGTGTGTGTGCACGGTTCCTCACAAACCATCACTGTCGTCTGCACCCCGGTGTGTGTGCACGGTTCCTCACAAACCATCACTGTCGTCTGCACCCCGGTGTGTGTGCACGGTTCCTCACAAACCATCACTGTCGTTTGCACCCCGGTGTGTGTGCACGGTTCCTCACAAACCATCACTGTCGTTTACACTCCGGTGTGTGTGCACGGTTCCTCACAAACCATCACTGTCGTTTGCACCCCGGTGTGTGTGCACGGTTCCTCACAAACCATCACTGTCGTTTACACTCCGGTGTGTGTGCACGGTTCCTCACAAACCATCACTGTCGTTTACACTCCGGTGTGTGTGCACGGTTCCTCACAAACCATCACTGTCGTTTACACTCCGGTGTGTGTGCACGGTTCCTCACAAACCATCACTGTCGTTTACACTCCGGTGTGTGTGCACGGTTCCTCACAAACCATCACTGTCGTTTACACTCCGGTGTGTGTGCACGGTTCCTCACAAACCATCACTGTCGTTTACACTCCGGTGTGTGTGCACGGTTCCTCACAAACCATCACTGTCGTTTACACTCCGGTGTGTGTGCACGGTTCCTCACAAACCATCACTGTCGTTTACACTCCGGTGTGTGTGCACGGTTCCTCACAAACCATCACTGTCGTTTACACTCCGGTGTGTGTGCACGGTTCCTCACAAACCATCACTGTCGTTTACACTCCGGTGTGTGTGCACGGTTCCTCACAAACCATCACTGTCGTTTACACTCCGGTGTGTGTGCACGGTTCCTCACAAACCATCACTGTCGTTTACACTCCGGTGTGTGTGCACGGTTCCTCACAAACCATCACTGTCGTTTACACTCCGGTGTGTGTGCACGGTTCCTCACAAACCATCACTGTCGTTTACACTCCGGTGTGTGTGCACGGTTCCTCACAAACCATCACTGTCGTTTACACTCCGGTGTGTGTGCACGGTTCCTCACAAACCATCACTGTCGTTTACACTCCGGTGTGTGTGCACGGTTCCTCACAAACCATCACTGTCGTTTACACTCCGGTGTGTGTGCACGGTTCCTCACAAACCATCACTGTCGTTTACACTCCGGTGTGTGTGCACGGTTCCTCACAAACCATCACTGTCGTTTACACTCCGGTGTGTGTGCACGGTTCCTCACAAACCATCACTGTCGTTTACACTCCGGTGTGTGTGCACGGTGCCTCACAAACCATCACTGTCGTTTACACTCCGGTGTGTGTGCACGGTTCCTCACAAACCATCACTGTCGTTTACACTCCGGTGTGTGTGCACGGTTCCTCACAAACCATCACTGTCGTTTACACTCCGGTGTGTGTGCACGGTTCCTCACAAACCATCACTGTCGTTTACACTCCGGTGTTTGTGCACGGTTCCTCACAAACCATCACTGTCGTTTACACTCCGGTGTGTGTGCACGGTTCCTCACAAACCATCACTGTCGTTTACACCCCGGTGTGTGTGCACGGTGCCTCACAAACCATCACTGTCGTTTACACCCCGGTGTGTGTGCACGGTTCCTCACAAACCATCACTGTCGTTTACACTCCGGTGTGTGTGCACGGTTCCTCACAAACCATCACTGTCGTTTACACTCCGGTGTGTGTGCACGGTTCCTCACAAACCATCACTGTCGTTTACACCCCGGTGTGTGTGCACGGTGCCTCACAAACCATCACTGTCGTTTACACTCCGGTGTGTGTGCACGGTTCCTCACAAACCATCACTGTCGTTTACACCCCGGTGTGTGTGCACGGTGCCTCACAAACCATCACTGTCGTTTACACCCCGGTGTGTGTGCACGGTTCCTCACAAACCATCACTGTCGTTTACACTCCGGTGTGTGTGCACGGTTCCTCACAAACCATCACTGTCGTTTACTCTCCGGTGTGTGTGCACGGTTCCTCACAAACCATCACTGTCGTTTACACCCCGGTGTGTGTGCACGGTGCCTCACAAACCATCACTGTCGTTTACACTCCGGTGTGTGTGCACGGTTCCTCACAAACCATCACTGTCGTTTACACTCCGGTGTGTGTGCACGGTTCCTCACAAACCATCACTGTCGTTTACACTCCGGTGTGTGTGCACGGTTCCTCACAAACCATCACTGTCGTTTACACTCCGGTGTGTGTGCACGGTTCCTCACAAACCATCACTGTCGTTTACACTCCGGTGTGTGTGCACGGTTCCTCACAAACCATCACTGTCGTTTACACTCCGGTGTGTGTGCACGGTTCCTCACAAACCATCACTGTCGTTTACACTCCGGTGTGTGTGCACGGTTCCTCACAAACCATCACTGTCGTTTACACTCCGGTGTGTGTGCACGGTTCCTCACAAACCATCACTGTCGTTTACACTCCGGTGTGTGTGCACGGTTCCTCACAAACCATCACTGTCGTTTACACTCCGGTGTGTGTGCACGGTTCCTCACAAACCATCACTGTCGTTTACACTCCGGTGTGTGTGCACGGTTCCTCACAAACCATCACTGTCGTTTACACTCCGGTGTGTGTGCACGGTTCCTCACAAACCATCACTGTCGTTTACACTCCGGTGTGTGTGCACGGTTCCTCACAAACCATCACTGTCGTTTACACTCCGGTGTGTGTGCACGGTTCCTCACAAACCATCACTGTCGTTTACACTCCGGTGTGTGTGCACGGTTCCTCACAAACCATCACTGTCGTTTACACTCCGGTGTGTGTGCACGGTTCCTCACAAACCATCACTGTCGTTTACACTCCGGTGTGTGTGCACGGTTCCTCACAAACCATCACTGTCGTTTACACTCCGGTGTGTGTGCACGGTTCCTCACAAACCATCACTGTCGTTTACACTCCGGTGTGTGTGCACGGTTCCTCACAAACCATCACTGTCGTTTACACTCCGGTGTGTGTGCACGGTTCCTCACAAACCATCACTGTCGTTTACACTCCGGTGTGTGTGCACGGTTCCTCACAAACCATCACTGTCGTTTACACTCCGGTGTGTGTGCACGGTTCCTCACAAACCATCACTGTCGTTTACACTCCGGTGTGTGTGCACGGTTCCTCACAAACCATCACTGTCGTTTACACCCCGGTGTGTGTGCACGGTTCCTCACAAACCATCACTGTCGTTTACACTCCGGTGTGTGTGCACGGTTCCTCACAAACCATCACTGTCGTTTGCACTCCGGTGTGTGTGCACGGTTCCTCACAAACCATCACTGTCGTTTACACTCCGGTGTGTGTGCACGGTTCCTCACAAACCATCACTGTCGTTTGCACTCCGGTGTGTGTGCACGGTTCCTCACAAACCATCACTGTCGTTTACACTCCGGTGTGTGTGCACGGTTCCTCACAAACCATCACTGTCGTTTACACTCCGGTGTGTGTGCACGGTTCCTCACAAACCATCACTGTCGTTTACACTCCGGTGTGTGTGCACGGTTCCTCACAAACCATCACTGTCGTTTACACTCCGGTGTGTGTGCACGGTTCCTCACAAACCATCACTGTCGTTTGCACTCCGGTGTGTGTGCACGGAATCTCACAAACGCATGATTGTTGTGACTTGAAACCTGAAAGTTTGTATATGATGGGAGTGGTTTCACTTTAGAGTCGCTCTATGATTTCTCTGCGAAAAAAAAATGGCTTATTCCACGATTTTGCTTCCCTCCTTCTCTTTCTCTGTATCTCCTTTGAAGCTGGGTGCTTCGATGGACCAGAAAAAGACTTGTTTTTGAAGTGATTGGAATGACAAGATATGATTGCGAAGAAATAAGGATTTAGAAAGAAATGAGCAAGAAACTGACTGTGAAAGAAGGAAGAATTTTTTTTATGAATTTTTCAAGATTGTGTTGAAGAGTCGAGAGTCGAGAGCTCCGCCGTGTCAGTCAGTGTCTCTTCCAACATACTTCCATGTTTCTGGATGTTCTTAGAGATATGGTTAAGGTCTCTAGATCAAAGAAATTGTAGCTATTCCTCCCCCCCCGCACCTTGTTGCATAACCAACGAAAATTTACCTCTTGGCCATGAACATAATAATAGATCTTAAGGGAATAGAAGGGAAGGAAAGGAAAGGGAAAGGGAAGGAAAGGGAAAGGAAAAGGGAAGGAAAGGGAAGGTTCAGCTTCAATCATATAAAGAAGTCGATTGCTGCATTTATTAATTAATAAAAAAAGCCAAACAGAGGTCTAAGCTTTACTCACACCCCTACAACACAATTGTCCTCAAAGATTTAAGTTATACCATGAATTAAGTAAAGATCCTGGACTTCACCTTACGAAAGCAGAGAAAACAAATGCGATAGTAATTATGGACAAGGTAGATTATAGTGGAAAAATGAACATATTAGAAGACAGGGGTACTTACGTGCCTCTTAAAGTGGTTTTAAGGATCTAATGTGCTTTTTTCATGACACAGTGCGTGTCAGACACTCAGAATTGTTATTGTATTGACGTGGAAGCACTAAACCCTCACGGATTGCACGATGCTTGAAGAAAGAAAGGGCAGCTTCATTGAAGAGTAAGTCTCCAGCCACAAGACATCTCTCTTCATGGGAGAAATTCTGGAGATAAGCTACAGGTGGTGAAGGAGTTTGAGAGGAATTGTAGAAGGAAGCTAAGGACACAAAAGATCAAAGTAATGAGAACAATTAGTTAAATTTTTAAAAAGGGGTGGACCGGTAAGCCAGTGGAAGGTCTCGGTCAAAGGCCTTCCAGCTGGCGGTCATCATATGACTATGACCAGCGTCAGGAAATACTCGTCCTGTTTCCTGACAATCCTTACCTAACCTAACCTAACCTAATAAGAGTAATTAAAATCTTGGGAGTGAAGATCTGGAGGAGAGAGTGGAGGAAAGGAGTGTTTATATGATATAAATGGTTGTCACATCAAAGATCAGTAAGTGACCTGAATATGAAACAGAGAACGCCGTAAAAATGTTACAAGATGGTGTTGCGATATGAAAAGCATAATTCAGAACAAGGAAGAAGAGTTGCTGAGAAGGTTTGGTCGTACAGAAAGGACAACGCAAGTCGTTATGGTTTTGAAGGTGGATAAATCTGTAACGTACGGAAGGCGCTGGTGGATGGTGTGGAGGAGTGTTTGTGAGGTGAAGGCTTGAGCATCTAGCAGGCATTTTTCGGCATGACATGAGAATGGCAGTAATTGATTCGGGATTATTGACGTGCTGTTGGAATGGTGGTGTGGTGAAAGGATTCGTAGAAACCGGCTTGGCGAATCTCAGTGCTGGAAGTGGGAAGCGCAGGGCTGCTCTCTGAAGGATGAGAGATGATACGGTTTGGTGGGTCAGTGAATGATGGATGATTTCTCTGAACTTTTGGAAATACCACCTGGGAGCGAAAGATGGTGAATGTGTTCCTGTTCTCAGGGTCACGTTGCTCAGGCTTACCTTGCTCAGGGTCACCTTGCTCAGGGTCACCTTGCCTTCGTGGCAAGCTGCACGTCAGGTCAAAACTTGATTGATAATAATAAATCAGTTATTTTCCTTATTATAATGGGAAAACGCTAAACCCGTAGGACTCGTATAACGCCCAGGGGATAAGAGGCAATCTGTTTTTTTTTTAAAGAATTGGAGGATATGTCCAATTCAGTGGATCAAGAGCCCCTGACTGGTATTAAAGGACCATCCTGAACTGATATTAAAATAAAAATTTTAGGCGCAAATATATTCTTAATAATAAACAACAGAAATAAAGTATAATAAAAACACCAAGACAAAAACAGCCATAACATTAAATAATAATATTATTACTATTATTATTTGATTACTATTATTGTTATTATTATTATTATTATTAAGTCACAAGTAAAGCCACGTGAAACAGCAACAAGGAGGACCCTCCCTCGAGGACCACCAACCTCGTGCAATACAAGAATAAAAATGACCAGAAAATCCGTCCCGAGTCACTTAGCTTTCCCCAGTAACGTCTCAATTAAAAACAAAAAATACTGAATATCACTGAGAGTCGTGCGCTTAATGTACGGCTGATGGGCGAGTGTGGGTCGTCCAGCGCTTAATGTACGGCTGATGGGCGAGTGTGGGTCGTCCAGCACCTGCCTCCACCCACCACACACACACACACACACACACACACACACACACACACACACACACACACACACACACACACACACACACACACACACACACACACACACACACACACACACACACACTACGGTACTCCCCGTGGATAAAAAACCTTACTTCAGTGTATATATAGATATATATATATATATATATATATATATATATATATATATATATATATATATATATATATATATATATATATATATACGTATATAGACCGTTTCCCACCAAGGCAGGGTGTCTTGCCAGAGGTGTACTTACACTACAGTTATAAAACTGCAATAATGTTAAGTTGGCCCATAATGCCTAGGCATAATAGAGGCTTTCTTTGCATTGTAAATATAAAATCTCAATGTACTGTTTGCAAAGACATGAAACAAATAACACCGCTCCTTCATAGTGCAGACACTGTACTTCCCATCTCCAGGACTCAAGTCTGGCCTGCCGAGTTCCCTGAATCCCTTCATAAGTGTTACTTTGCTCACACTAAAGCAACACGTAAGATCCTACAAAACATTTATCTCCATTCTCTAACACGCTCACGCATGCTTGCTAGAAGTCCAAGCCCCTCGCACAAAAAGCCTCCTTTACCCCCTACCTCCAACCTTTCCAAGACCGACCCCCATCCCGCCTTCCCTCCATTACAGATTTGTACCCTTTCGAAGTCATTCTATTTTGTTCCACTCTCTCTACATGTCCGGACCACCCACCATAACAACCCCTCCTGGTTGTTGAAGTGGTTCGGACATGTAGAGAGGGTGGAATAAAGTAGAATGACTTCAAAGGGTAATCCCGCACCTCCTCCTAATTTCCAAACTACGAATTCTCTGCACTATATTTACACCACACATTGCCCTCAGACATGACATCTCCACTACCTCCAGCCTTCTCCTCGCTGCAACATTCACCACCCATGTTTTACACCCATATAAGAGCATTGGTATAACTATACTCGCATACATTCCCCTCTTTGCTTCCATGGACAAATTTCTTTGTCTCCACAGACTCCTCAGTGCACCATTCACTTTTTTCCCCTCGTCAGTTCTATGATTCACCTCATCTTTCATAGCCCCATCTGGTGACACATCCACTCCTAAATATTTTAATATATTCACCTCCTCCATACTTTCTCCCTCCAACCTGATATCCAATATTTCGTTACATAATTTTTTTTGTTAACCTCTTCACCTTACTCTTTCCTATATTAACTTTTAATTTTCTTCTTTTACATACCCTACCAAACTCATCCACCAACCTTTGCAACTTCTCTTCAGAATCTCCCAAAAGCACAGTGTCATTAGCAAAGAGCAACTGTGACAACTCCCACATTGTGTTAGATTCTTTATCTTTTAACCCCACACCTCTTGCCAGCATCCGAGCATTCACTTCTCTTACAATCCCATCTATAAATATATTAACCAACCACATTAACATCACACATCCTTGTCTAAGGCCTAATTTTACTAGGAAATAATCTCCCTCTCTCCTACATACTCTAACTTGAGCCTCACTATCCTCGTAAAAGCTCTTCACTGCTTTCAGTAACCTACCTCCTACACCATACACCTGCAACATCTGCCACATTGCCTCCCCCCATCCACCCTGTCATATGCTTTTTCCAAATCCATAAATGCCACAATAACCTCTTTACCCTTATTTAAATACTGTTCACCTATATGTTTGACTATAAATACTTTTTCCACACACCCCCTACCCTTCCTAAATCCTCCCTGTTCATCTGCTATCCTACTCTCCGTCTTACTCTTAATTCTTCCAATAATAATTCTACCATACACTTTACCAGGTAGTATACTCAACAGACTTATTCCCATATATATATATATATATATATATATATATATATATATATATATATATATATATATATATATATCTATATATATATAAAGAATAAGTTCTTCACAGGATATGTATTTCATTCATTCATCGATTCACATTTTGGTTGCTTCTCCCTCCATCATTATAATATCCAGCTGTATTACAATAATATTAAATGCATATTTTCCATTAATAATATGTAGCGTTCTTTGATCTATATAACAGGCTTTAGTTATTATAACTCATTTAATCTTTTTAAGAAATGTCTTCATAAAATATGTCTGTATATTTATTAAAGCAGTGTGTAATGGTTTCTATTTTTAAGCAATATACGTAGCATTTTTATTTCTATATTTTTCCTGCTAAAGGATTTGATTTAGCTCTGAAATTTTTAACTTCATTTAGTCTTCTTTGAAGTGTATTAGTTATAATCTTATTACCTACTGCTTGGTGACTTCAGTTTAAGATACATAAAAATAGAGGAAAATCCCATGAGTCTCACTCAGCTAAACTACGAAGACTCAGCAGTAAACTCATCTTATGCCAGCAGATAGTGGCGCCAACCAGACAACAAAATACTCTTGACCTTGTATTGGCTAATAATGAAGATCTAGTGCGGAAGATGATAGTGCTGAAGAGAGTAAACTGAGACTTGCATACTAACTGGTCCTAATCCGCAAAATATACTCAGGAAGACATGTTCATCAGATTTAATAATAACAACAAGAAAATCAGTTAGGCTGAAATAAGTCATGATTTTACTGACATATGCAGGGAAGCCAATAAGATGAGCTTGGACCTGACCCAGTACTTTCAGAAGATGAAATTTATGGCACAAGAGGTGTGTCTCGGACACCCATCATTACGGAAAAGTAGGAGAACACAAAGACGACGGATTTCAGATATTCACAAAGGAAAGAAACACTGATGAAATGTGGAACTATGCTCAAACAAAAGGCATTATCCAGAGTCCAGGAGAAACGCTGGAAGCTGTAAAGCCATAAATGAAATTGAAAGAAATCCAAAATACTTTTGCTTATATGCAAAATCCAGGGCCAAAACAACATCTAGCAGGCAAATCTTCGATTAAAAAAGATGGAATGTAGACTAACGATTAGATTTTAGATTTTGCCGCCGAAGCGGATAGTTTAATATGTACCTCATATCCTTCCTGTGGACCGTAGCGCAGGAGTCAATGGATACACAAAAGGCCTAGGAAGTAGGCCCCAAAAGGGTTAACAGGAGTACATCTGAATTTATATCTATAGTTGGCTTATCTATTGCAAACAAATTTAAAAAATTTGCTTAATATGTCTGGTATCTTATTTTCATAAATAAGATATCTTAACATATCACATAGGTTATTATGCGGTCTGTCTCTATATTCCTCAGTAAGTGGACAATTAAGCGCATAGTGTTCAAGATAGCGACCAACTGACTGGTCACATATTTTGTATTTGTTTTGATCATGTGTGTGTCTGTCAGACCGCCAGAAGTACATGTAACCAAGCCTAAGCCTGGCTACTACAACATCAATCAGTATGTTCACATTGCAAGTTGCACCACGAGCGTGTTTAGCTACGTTCATGTTATCACAGTGATAGATCTGCTGAATGCATCACAAACAACCCGCGCATAGCAGACAAACTAATGGCGACGTTTCGGTCCGTTTTGGAGCATCAACTAGTTACACAGAGAAGCGCAAAGGGAACTGAGCCAGAGAGGAACGGGGGAAATGGGAGAAGTAGAATGGGAAGGAATAATATAATAGTTGTTTGTAGAGTAGTGTTAGAAGTAGTGCAACAGTGATGGAGGTGGTAATAAAGTAGTCGTGGTAGTGACATAGACATACCAAAGTAATATTCTACATTTTCCTTGAGGGTAATGTCTTTAACTAATGTGTGATGGAATCCTCATAAATTGTATATTAATTCATTTTTATCTGATTTTTAGTATCTGTATCTGGGTTCTCCAGTGAGCATGTTGTTCGTCATTATGTGAGTCAAGAACCTTCAGTGATCAATAGAATCAGTAATAATCAAAGAGTTAAGCTCAATGTCATAAAATAATTTCAGTGCCATTAGGATGGTAAAGAGTTCACTTTGCAGTGTAGACGCCCAATTGTTTATTCTTATGTCTAACTCCACAACGTTCCCATCGTTCTATCTAGAGAGGTGGCAACAAGAACAGATGCAGCCCTGCCAGTACACTCCTGCTCAGATACATCAGTGTATATAACTTGTGATAAATTATTATTAACAGTTAAGCAAGAAATTTCTTCTTGAGCGGTTGCCTTTGTAAGTGATTTGTGGAAGGGATTACTAGTAATGTGCTTGAGAGGGGTTTGCAGGTATGTGATATTAAACGAACACATTTTCCATAGAGGGGTAAAATGCTCTTATTGTCTCTACAGGATACACTTTGTGCAAGTTATAAATCTTAATATATTTGCTTATTTTCACAACCCATTAAGATCTCTGCATTTACCTAGCACAGTGTTAATCTCCATAATCCTACCATTGATACCACGAACACTAAGTTCCTTTCTCATATTAAGAAACTTGGTAAATTTAGGACAGCCACGAATAATTCTGAGGGCTTCATTTTGCATTAGCTCCAAGGACCGGCGAGAATATTCCCTATCTAATATTAAATGACCACAACAAAAAAATGAGAGGAATACTTTAGTCACACTCTGAATCGGTGATCAGCGAGCCTCTGATCATCCAAACAACTGATGACCCTAACGAGTTTTTTTTTATGAAGGAAAGGCAAAACATTACGGAAACCTCTCCATCTCTGATATAACTCTAACTCCATTTTATATTGTATGCAATAATTTCGCAAAAAATCATTCTGAACCTAACGAAAAAAAATATATTCCATTGTGTTTATTAAATTATTGTAAACCTACATAAAATATATTTAGTTGGATTACGCTAAATTAAATTATGCTTGTTATAATAGGGTTAGGTAAATTTCCTAAGGTTCTTTTGGTACAAAATCATTAATTTTTATATTAACGTAAATGAAAGAAATATATCTAAGTTTATAAGAGAAAATTTTAGAAAGAACTTAATTTTAAATGAATTCATGCCCAGTTTTACTTATTCGGCACGATATAATATATATATTATATATATATATATATATATATATATATATATATATATATATATATATATATATATATATATATATATATATATATATATATATATATATATATAAAAACACAAACATGAATACAGTGTTACAGTATATCAAAGATTATGAATCTCCTCCAGCTCCTCTGAAGACGGACGCCAGCCCAGCATGCAGAAAGCATTTTCCCTCTGGAAGGCCACACTGAGGCCCTGGAACATGAAAGTGGTTACCCTCGGGTCCCTGGTGGTGTCGATAAGTCTGGAACCCAGTTCTTTGAGGAAACGTGTGACGTTTTTTTTCCCCATGATCCTAAGGTCTTTGATCCCACTGGGACAATTTGATACTGTTGGCCAATGTCTCTGTACTTGCCGATCTTGTAACTTTCCTTGTCGCCTGACACTGTGATGGATGTAGGTGTTAGCCAGCGTCGACACTCATGTATAATCCCATGCTAAGAACTTGCCATTCTTCCAAGGATAGATGGTAATCCCATCAGGGCGGGTTACTGGGATGTAAGTATTGTTGGCTGCTAGTGATCGGGGCTCCCTCTTGGCTGGGCATCCAGCTGTATCAAGGCTTCCATTTATGATGACTTCATTGTGTCTTTGCGTGCTAGCCCTTGGCTTTGGAGCAGTTAAGACCATGTAGATCATATTAGTCGGCTTGCCCTAATTCACACGTATATTCCGTGTAAGTTAGAGCAGCAAGGCGGAAGAGCCACTGCAATATGGAGGGTCTTAGGGAACTGTTTGAAGTCCACAGAGTGATTTGCGCTCAGAGCTTGAAGACTAGCAGTCTCCCTGTCTGATGTTACAGCCCTAAGCAAGTTGGCAAGCACCTCTTCAGCGATGGAGCCGTCCCAACTTGACTGTACGCCAGTGCTACACTAGGTTTTGGTGCTGGAGCAGCAAAAGTCTCCCATTCAGTGATGGCACTGGTAAGTCACTGAGGTTGTGCGGAAGAATGTGCTTTGTTAACTCTTTTGATACTATGGAAGAGGATATGAAAGCTGGTAGGGCAATCTGGGAGGATTTGCGTCTCAGCCTTATTGAGCACCACAACCGAGATGAGTTGGTTTCAACATTGCGGCAGCCTTGGTAACAAGGTGCCAACGGGTGTTGCCCACTGCAATGGGCCTGATTCTTCTATCATTTTTCCGTAAGGCACATAGTAACGCACCAAAAAAGAAGGGTCTGATGAACTCCGGAACACTGCCAGCCAGGCACACATTGGAAAATTTGATGAATTCAGACAACAGCCTCTCTGAAACATCACCAAGTGCTGGACTGAGGATTTGTTTTAATTGTTGTGGCCTTAAACCAGTGAAACCCCTTGCTGAGCCCTGTGGAAATGATATAGCAGCTTTATACAGATCTGCGTCCTGTAGGGTTAAATGTTCTTAACCTGCTGCAGTGTCAGGGAGGTCAGTGTGTGCGTATATATATATATATATATATATATATATATATATATATATATATATATATATATATATATATATATATATATATATATATATATATATATATATATACACACTGGACCAACAAGAGGATTGTTGGTTCAGTGGATAGTGTGATGCGTACTTTATTCAGTTCTCAAAGGGCTGGACATGGGAACGCCGGATCGAACCCTGGCCAGCCGCAGTTCTGTTAATGATTTAAAATCACTTGTAATTTCATTAATATATATATGTCGTGCCGAATAAGTAAATATGATTAGTTGGCAAGAACTCATTTAAAATTAAGTCCTTTCTAAAATTTTCTAAGGCAGGGGAACTTACGTGTCTCTTAAGACTCAAAAGCAGTATAGAATTCACCTTTTTCCGCGATGAGTGTGAAGGGAAGATAGGTCTAAAGAGGGATGCAGGCAGCCCTAGCTGCTGCCTCCTAATAAAAGTTAGTACCCGTAAGGACAGCCAACCTGCTTTTACTGCCCAAGCTATTCCTTTCAGTTTCAACCGTCACCTTCCTCTCTACCCTCTAGTTTTAGCTCCAAATCCAAGGGAACGGAGACACTCAGATATCACATCTTATTATATATTTAATTTGTAATCTGATAAAAAATCCGTAAAAAAAGAATGTATACAATTCAGAAAGTTTGTATCAGCGGTACAATATAATGCACCGACAAGCTGATGTGAAATTAAGACACATTGCAACAGTTGGGTATCTTTATTATTAAAACGTTTCGCCTACGTGGTAGACTTCATAGTCAAAGCATGGAATCTATTGTAGACAGGAGTAGTGGCGAGGTTAAGATGATGTAACCTGTCTATCAACCTTCGAGAAACAGTTTGAGGTGGTCAGTCCCTCAGCCTGAAGAAGAGTTCAGCTCCATGGAGGTGAGGTCCATCGTTCAGGTGTGTGGACCAGCAGTTGTCCTGTGATGGTCTCAGGCTACTGCTACTTTCCTAATGATGGTCTCTCTGCTATTATTACTTCCCTAATGAGGGTCTCCAGGCTACTGTTACATCCCTAATAAAGGTCTCCAGGCTACTGTTACATCCCTAATAAAGGTCTCCAGGCTACTGTTACATCCCTAATAAAGGTCTCCAGGCTACTGTTACATCCCTAATAAAGATCTCCAGGCTACTGTTACTTCTCTAATGAGGGTCTTCAGCCCAAGTTGAATAATGTTTGCAAATTTTCTGTCCGTTCCCTTTTCCCTTCCTCTCTCTCTCTCTCTCTCTCTCTCTCTGTGTGTGTGTGTGTGTGTGGCACACGCAGTACGGGAGTATCATATATCATAATATTTCCAGTATTGCTTCAAATTATCTCTCTTCCTCCCTTACTCTTTCCCTCGTCCTCCCCACCTCCTCCTCCACTACTCTTACCCACCCCTCTCCTTCTCCCTTTTATTCCCCTCCTCCCGGGAAGATTACTTAATTATCTGCCCAAAATTAGTGGGTGGATAGCCAGCAAGCCACGACCTCTCGTGACGCTGACAATTTACCAATTAAAGTCTCTTACTGCGATTTTCTGGGTGGCGCGAGCCATGGTGGAGTCAGCATGAGTCTACTGGTCCATTAAGGAGCCATGGTGGAGCCAGCGGGAGTCTACTGGTCCAGTAAGGAGCCATGTTGGAGTCAGCATGAGTCTACTGGTCCAGTAAGGAGTCATGGTGGAGTCATTATGAGTCTACTGGTACAGTAAGGAGTCATGGTGGAGTCAGCATGAGTCTACTGGTCCAGTAAGGAGTCATGGTGGAGTCAGCATGAGTCTACTGGTCCAGTAAGGAGTCATGGAGTCAGCATGAGTCTGCTTGTCCAGTAAGGAGCCATGGTGGAATCAGCATGAGTCTACTGGTACAGGTAGGAGCCATAGTTGAGTCAGCATGAGTCAAACTCGTTCAATAAGGAGCCATGGTGGAGTCAGTATGAATCTACTGGTCCAGTACGGAGCCACAGTGGAGTCAGCATGAGTCTGCTGGTCCAGTAAGGAGCCATGGTGGAAGCACCATATAGTCCTTCCCATAAATATTTACCATAACTGCAACTGACGTAGTTGAAATAGAATGTGAGAGTCGTCCGTGTGAGAGCGATTTTATGGGACTGAATTTTGAATGTCTTGTGGGAGTAAACATTACCCTGAGTTTTGCAGTCCCCCGTCCATAGGATTCACACTTCACTGAGTGAAGAACAGCAGGTGGAAGTGCGGGAAACCAGACTTCAGAAGAGGGAACTTTGAAGAGATAAGATCATTTCTGAGTGTTATGCAGTGCGAAAGAAAAATGGAAATAAAGTCGGCGAATGAAAGGATGGAGAATCTAGATGGAAAGTGACAGAAAAGATGGAAAAAATCATACACAGAAAATGAAGGAAATTTACAAAAACAGAGCGAGTCCTCAATTTAAGCAGAGAAACAAGGAAGAAAAAATATAGAAAGCGATAGGCGAATGAGAATGAGAAAGCTGGCTAAAGAGCAGGGTACGAATAAGGAATGGCGATGAGAGTGACGGAGTGGCAGTTTGAGAATGAAATAACAGTAAAAGCCAAGTTTGAATGAAAACTACATGATAGCCACAGTAGAGAAAATATGACAGCATATGACCAAGTAATTCGAGTGAAGTAGGAAGGAAGGAAGGTAAGAAAGAAGGAAGGAAGCATTGCTCATGATGAACGACAAGGAAGTCTGCCAGGTGTTTAAATAAACGAAAAAGAGAGAACGGTACATCGACAAGTACTGGAAACCATACAGCCAACAGGGAAAATATTGGGAAGGCAGAGAGATGTATTTAGATGTCACCTTGTATTCTGTGAGACGGAGCAGATGCACCGTCTCAGCAGCTAGCAAAGGTCTGCAACAAATGAGCAGATATGGGAAAGTTGCCAGAGATCTGGCATCTCTACCGTGTACATATATTAACAAAACGAAAACAGAAGTGTTGAACTGCAGACCAATATCACTGGCATACTTGCCATGTTAGGTAATAGAGAAGATAATGAGAAGGATAGTGGTGGAGCACTAAGAGAGACGTACCTTCATGAACAATAATTAGCACGAATTTAGATCTGGCAAATCATGTCCTACAAACCTGTTAGACTTCTTTGAAAAAAAAAAAAAACAGCAGTAAGACAGGAGAGAAATAGATCTGTGGATTGCATATTCTTCGACTGTATCTCTCTTAAGAGGGGCAAAAACTTGAGGTGCAGGCACGAATAATAGGGAATACCCTGATTGATCAACAGTCGATCGAGAAGAGTTGCCAGAATTGGGCGGAGTAATATCCGAGGTTCTGCTTGGATTAGTATTAGGATCAGTAATGTTTGCGATATACGGGAATGACATTCCAGAAGGGATTGAATCACATGTTCGCCTGTTTCTTGACGATGGCAATAGAAATCGACGAGGACAAGCAAAGGCTGCAAATGATCTGGAGAAACTGCAGCCCTGGTTAGCTAAGTGGCTACTTGACTTCAGCCCCAGGAAATGCAAAATTATGAAAACTGGAAAAGGGGAAAGAAGACCGAACACGGAATAAAGACTTACATGACTGAGGCTACAGGCCTCACCCAGGGTAAAAAAAAAAAACAAAAAAAAGGGGGGGGGGGCGAACATCGTGCCTAGCATAACGCCAGAAGCTGACATCAACCGAATAATCTCTGCAGTCAATGCTCGTTTGGCAGGTTCAAGGGAAGCCGTCAGGACTCTCAACAATATCATTCATGGCCCTTTATACAACATATATCAAGCTTATCTTGGAGTATGCAGCACCATCATGGAACCCACACCTTATAAAGCCACTTAAAAAAACTGGAGAAATGGCAAATGAGAGACTAAGGAACTGAACCTGACGATAATAGAGGACACAAGACCCAGGAGAGATAAAATAACAGCATACAAAACACTTAGAGGAACTGACAGGGAAGATGGGAAATAAACTGCGAGGAAGACGGAAATGCGAGAAAAAAAATTCAAGTTAAGAGTCATAGAAAAGTAAGGAAGTGCTTCTTCAGTCTCAGACAAGCGGAATGCTTTTTACAAAGCCCTGGTGGAGGCACAGTCCGTAAATAGTTTTAATACAAGGTAAAGCAGAGCACACCAGGCTAAGAGGGAGCAAACACACGCATAAACGCAATATATATATTTATATATGTCGTGTCGAATATGGAAAACTGGTCAATTAGCAAGAACTCAATTAAAATTAAGTCCTTTCTAAAATTTTCTCTTATACGTTTAAAGATATATTTTTTTCATTAAAGTTAATGTAAAAAAACTTAATTTTGCTCCAAAAGAATCTTAGAAAACTTACCTAACCTTATTATAACAAGAACAATTTATTTTAGCCTAACCCAATTAAATATATTTTACATTTGTTTACAATAATTTAATACTAAACAAACACAGTGAAATATATTTTTTTCGTTAGATTCAGAATGATTTTGGCGAAATTATTGCATACACAAATTTTCGCTTGTCCTATATGGCAAGATGAACGTTGCTATTTAAGCCAAGATCGCAAGTTTTACATATTCGGCACGACATATATTATTTTTATTTTTATTATCGCACTGGCCGATTCCCACCAAGGCAGGGTGGCCCGAAAAAGAAAAACTTTCACCATCATTCACTCCATCACTGTCTTGCCAGAAGGGTGCTTTACACCACAGTTTTTAAACTGCAACATTAACACCCCTCCTTCAGAGTGCAGGCACTGTACTTCCCATCTCCAGGACTCAAGTCCGGCCTGCCGGTTTCCCTGAATCCCTTCATAAATGTTACTTTGCTCACACTCCAACAGCACGTCAAGTATTAAAAACCATTTGTCTCCATTCACTCCTATCAAACACGCTCACGCATGCCTGCTGGAAGTCCAAGACCCTCGCACACAAAACCTCCTTTACCCCCTCCCTCCAACCTTTCCTAGGCCGACCCCTACCCCGCCTTCCTTCCACTACAGACTGATACACTCTTGAAGTCATTCTGTTTCGCGCCATTCTCTCTACATGTCCGAACCACCTCAACAACCCGGCCTCCGCCCTCTGGACAACAGTTTTGGTAATCCCGCACCTCCTCCTAACTACCACACTATATATATATATATATATATATATATATATATATATATATATATATATATATATATATATATATATATATATATATATATATATATATTATAAATAAAGATCGCAGTCAGCAGGACTCGATACTGCTTCTGGGACGGACAAGATTCCCAGGCAGTGCTCTTAACATTTAAGAACGCTGCCTGGGAATCTTGTCAGTCCCAGAAGCAGTATCGAGTCCTGCTGACTGTAATCTTTATATATATATATATATATATATATATATATATATATATATATATATATATATATATATATATATATATATACAAAACAACCACTGTGAAAGACTAATGAAATTCCAAGCGCATTCGTGACTACTCACATTATCAAGGAGCAATAAAAGTAATGCATCAAAGGCATATGAAGGGTCTAGACCACACCTCACTATCACATCCCACCACCAAGCAACACCTGATGCATGACTGATTGTTGTGAGATGTGATAGTGAGGTGTGGTCTAGACGCTTTATATGCCTTCCTTTGATGCATTACTTTTATTGTTCCTTGATAATATGAGTAGTCACGAAAGCGCTTGGAATTTCATTATTCTTTCACAGTGGTTGTTTTGCATATTCTGAAATCACCTGTTTACTGTAATCTTATTGCATATATATATATATATATATATATATATATATATATATATATATATATATATGTGTGTGTGTGTGTGTGTGTGTGTGTGTGTGTGTGTGTATGGGAGAAAGCCTGGGCCTTTCTTTAAACCCCACCAAATGTGAAATAGTTTCTACCAATCAACAGATGATCCAGAATATTAGCGCCGTTTTACCAGGAGCACGAGCCATTGATCCAGCCAATAGCACTCTCCTTGGTGCTCCTCTTGGGCCCAATGCTATCGATCTGATCCTAGAAAAAAAAGTCTCAGACCTCCAGACGATGGAAAGGAAGATGAAAGACACTGACACACATGATGCCTTCTACCTACTTTCTGAGATGCTCTCCAGCCTTCAGCAGTCCAAAACTCAAGGAATATGACTCCTTAAGACCATGCTAGAGAGTGTATTGAATCTTTCCCTTGAAGATGGACAGTGGTTGCAAGCCTCACTTCCGATCAGGCTTGGAGGGCTAGGAGTACGCAGCTTTCCAGCTTACCAGCTTTCCTATCCTTTTCCATAGCATCAAACGAGTTGATAAGACAAATTCTTCCTGATACCCTCAGCGACTCAGCAATAATAGAAGACCCTAGCTATGTCAGTGCCATCACTGAATAGGAGACTCTTGCTGCTCCAGCACCAAACCCTAGTGAAGCACTGGCTCACAAAGTCAAGCTGGGATGGTCCGATCGCTGAAAAGGTGCTTGCCAACATGCTCAGGGCTGCAACATCAGATAGGGAGATTGCCCGTCTCCAGGCTGTGAGCGCACATCACTCCGGGGACTTCCTCCAAACAGTTCCCATATCGGCAATGGGAATGCGACTCGACCCTAAGACCCTCCTTATTGCAGTGGCTCTGCGCCTTGCTGCCCCAATTCACACAGAATATACGTGTATTTGCGGCGAAGCGCAAGCAGACCAATACGGTCTACATGGTCTTAACTGTTCCAAAACCAAGGGCTGGCATGCAAGACACAATGAGGTCAACGACATCATTAAGAGAACCCTTGCTACAGCTGGATGCCCAGCCGAGAGGGAGCCCCGATCACTAGCAGCTAACAATACCCACAACTCGGCAAACCGCCCCGACGGGATCACCATCAATCCTTGGAAGAATGGCAAGCTCTTAGCATGGGACTATACCTGTGTGTCCACACTGGCTGACACCTATATCCATCACAGTGTGGGGCGACAGGGAGGAGCTGCTGACCACAGGGAGGAGTACAAGATCAGCAAGTACAGGGACAACAGTATCAATTTGTCCCAGTGGGATCAGAGACCTTGGGATCATGGGGAAAAATTGCCACGTGTTTCCTTAAAGAATTGGGTTCCAGACTCATCAACACCACCAGGGACCCAAGGGCAGCCGCTTTCATGTTCCAGCGCCTCAGCGTAGCCATCCAGAGGGGAAATGCTTGCTGCATACTTGGCTCGCGTCCAGCCTCTGAGGAGCTGGAGGAAATTCATGATCTTTGATACATTGTGCCATTGTATTCATGTTTGTTTTTTCTGTAAATGTATTCTGTTTATTAATCTATGTTCGTATATATATATATATATATATATATATATATATATATATATATATATATATATATATATATATATATATATGCTGCCTCTCCTCACTTAACGATGCAGTTCCATTACTAAGACCTCGCCGGTAAGCAAATTCGTCGGTAAGTGAGGAGCATACTATAATGGTAGTGGGTTTGTGTCAACCATCTTCGATATTGTTTTAATTTCACCTTTGCACGAATATAACATTTCTGGTATATTTTTATATGTTATATAGTAGTGTACCGTATATTGTAATATGCAGAATAGAGGAAATCAGCTCCAACATATATTATTTAGATATGAATACTAGTCAAAGAGCCCGTCGTAAGTCCGAGTCGTCGATAAATGAGTACGTCGCTAAGTGAGGAGAGGCCGTAATATATATATATATACACACACACTTTAACCATTATTGTCTTCTTGTTGAGTTTATTCAAATTTATCATTATGCGAATTTCTTTTCATGAAAAATATTTAATTTTCTCTCTCTCTCTGTTTCTCACTCTGTGTTTTAGAAACTGACCGTCACTTTAATTACGAGTTCTGGCGACAGGGTTGCCCAGTGAGAGAGTTTTATCAGTCATTTTAGATTGTGCGCCGGAATAACTTAGGCCAGACGATGGTGAACATCGTCCAGAGTGACACTGGCAGTATTAAGACACTAGTACTCCCACTCTCCCTCCCTCCTTCCCTCTCTCCCTCACTCCCTTCTGCCTGTTTGTTTAGTTTGTGCAAGGGAGGGAGACTTTGCTGGTTGGTGTGTTTGTGTATGCTTGGTTGAACCTTCCTGTTGAGTTATTGCGTCTTAGTCTGTGGGGATTGTACGACCGTCTTGATATCTGACTGTTTTTGGTCTGTCTTGTTTGTTTGATGTTTGTCTTCCGTTCTTGTGTTTTACTGTGTTGGTCAGTTTCCTTGTCTGTTCTTTGAACTGTTTTCCCTAGCTTGTGTCAAAGACACTTGTGGATAGATACTTGGTGTGTGGTGATTATTTCTTTACACACGAGCGCGCGCGCGTGTGTGTGTGTGTATTAGTTAATCCGTCTTGTTACGTTACTCTCTGTCGTTCTGTCGGAATGTTAGTTTAGTTGTCATATGTTAGTGTCTGTCGGTCTGATAGATTGTGTGTTTATTCATCCGTCTTATGTTTCTCTCTGTCGTCTATTCGGTGTGTTTGTCTGTGCGTTAGTCTTAAATTGTTTTCTGTCTGTGTGTTTGTCTCTCAGTTTTAATTATGCTCTCTGTTTTTTTCTGTGTTTGTTTAATCATCTTATTTATTTATTACCTCTAACACTGTTTGGCCAACCGTTTTTTGTTTCTTCACTTGTTGTTATGAAGTTCAATATGAACTCTGTGGTCACCTGAAAACCTCGACGCCAGAGAAAACTATCAAATTATCTCATGTTGAGTATAGTACCTGTTAACCAACGTCTTGAAGGAGGAGAGGAAGACAAGCTCAAGAAATACTTCAGAGGACTAGGAAGACATCGTTTTTGATAGCTGGAAAGTAAAGCATCAACAGTGTGGTTCAAGGTTCGATAATTACAAGCAGCAGCTGGGATGGTGATGTTGCAAGTCTTGTAAGAGATGCTGAAGTATATGTTGATAGATACTGAGTGTTTGCACCTGGGAACTGTATGTGTACTAAGAGGAAGAGAGAGGAAGAGAGAGGCATAGGTAGATAGGTAGATAGAGACAGACTCAATGACACACACACACACACACACACACACACACACACACACACACACACACACACATATAGGCCCCCACCAAGGCTCTCGCTCCCCCAACCCCAATATTCTTGCATGACCACAATGATAGAAAAGAAACTGAAAGTTTGGTACACAAACGCGGATGGAATAACGAATAAACATGAGGAGTGGAACGAAAGAATCAGTGAAAAATCCCCAGACATCATAGCAGTCACAGAAACAAAACTTGCTGAGACAATAACAGACACAATCTTCCCAACGGGATATCAGATCCTGAGGAAAGATAGAAGGAGTAGAGGGGGAGGAGGGGTTGCACTGCTCATAAAACACCGATGGGGATTTGAGGAAATGGAAGGCATGTACATGATTGGAGAAAGAGACTACATTGTAGGTACAATTCAGTCCGGAGAACATAAAGTAGTCATTGGAGTGATGTATAACCCACCACAGAACTGCAGGAGGCCAAGAGAGGAGTACGAAGAAAACAACAGGGTGATGGTGGACACACTGGCTGAGGTGGCAAGAAGAGCTCATTCGAGCAGAGCAAAGTTACTGGTAATGGGCGATTTCAACCACAGGGAGATCGACTGGGAAAACCTGAAGCCACATGGGGGTCCCGAAACATGGAGAGCCAAGATGATGGATGTGATACTTGAAAACCTCATGCATCAACATGTCAGGGACACAACCAGAGAGAAAGGGGAGGATGAGCCAGCAAGACTGGATCTTGTGTTCACCCTGAGCAGTTCAGACATTAAGGACATCACTTACGAGAGGCCCCTTGGAGCTAGCGATCACGTGGTTCTGAGTTTTGATTATATAGTAGAGTTACAAGTGGAAAAGGTAACAGGAACTGAAGGGGGACAGGCCAAACTATAAAAGGGGGGACTACACAGGTATGAGAAACTTCCTGCAGGAGGTTCAGTGGGACAGAGAAATGGTAGGAAAATCAGTAAACGAGATGATGGAATATGTGGCAACAAAGTGCAAGGAGGCAGAGGAAAGGTTTGTTCCCAAGGGAAACAGAAATAATAAGAAGATCAAAACGAGTCCTTGATTTACCCGACGGTGTAGGGAGGCAAAAACTAAGTGAAACAGAGAATGGAAAAGGTACAGGAGGCATAGGACCAAGGAAAACAAGGAGATTAGTAGAAGAGCCAGAAACAAGTATGCACAGATAAGGAGGGAGGCCCAGCGACAGTATGAAAACGTCATAGCATCGAAAGTCAAATCTGACCCGAAACTGCTGTATAGCCACATTAGGAGGAAGACAACAGTCAAGGACCAGGTGATAAGGCTGAGGAAAGAAGGTGGAGAACTCACAAGAAACGATCAAGAGGTATGTGAGGAGCTCAACACGAGATTTAAGGAAGTATTTACAGTAGAGACAGGAAGGACTCTGGGGGGACAGATCAGATGGGGACACCAGCAAGGAATACACCAACAAGTGTTGGACGACATACATACAGATGAGGAGGAGGTGAAGAAACTGCTAAGGGACATCGATACCTCAAAGGCAATGGGACCGGACAACATCTCCCCGTGGGTCCTTAGAGAGGGAGCAGATATGTTGTGCGTGCCACTTACCACAATCTTCAACACATCCCTGGAAACTGGGCAACTACCTGAGGTATGGAAGACGGCAAATGTAGTTCCCATTTTTAAAAAAGGAGACAGAAAAGAGGCACTAAACTATAGACCTGTGTCATTGACGTGTATAGTATGCAAAGTTATGGAGAAGATTATCAGGAGGAGAGTGGTGGAGCACCTGGAACGGAACAAGAGTATAAATGCCAACCAGCACGGATTCATGGAAGGCAAATCCTGTGTCACAAACCTTCTGGAGTTTTATGATAAAATAACAGAAGTAAGACACGAGAGAGAGGGGTGGGTTGATTGCATCTTCTTGGACTGCAAGAATGCCTTTGACACAGTTCCTCACAAGAGATTAGTGCAGAAGCTAGAGCATCAGGCGCATATAACAGGAAGGGCACTGCAATGGATCAGAGAATACCTGACAGGGAGGCAACAACGAGTCATGGTACGTAATGATGTATCACAGTGGGCACCTGTGACGAGCGGGTGCCCACAGGGGTCGGTCCTAGGACCAGTGCTATTTTTGGTATATGTGAACGACATGATGGAAGGGTTAGACTCAGAAGTGTCCCTGTTTGCAGATGATGTGAAGTAAATGAGGAGAATTAAATCTGATGAGGACCAGGCAGGACTTCAAAGAGACCTGGACAGACTGGACACCTGGTCCAGCAAATGGCTTCTCGAATTTAATCCTGCCAAATGCAAAGTCATGAAGATAGGGGAAGGGCACAGAAGACCACAGACAGAGTATAGGCTAGGTGGACAAAGACTGCAAACCTCACTCAAGGAGAAAGATCTTGGGGTGAGTATAACACCGAGCATGTCTCCAGAAGCACACATCAATCAGATAACTGCTGCAGCATATGGGAGCCTGGCAAACCTGAGAACAGCATTCCGATACCTTAGTAAGGAATCGTTCAAGACACTGTGCACCGTGTATGTTAGGCCCACACTGGAGTATGCAGCACCTGTTTGGAACCCGCACTTGATAAAGCACGTCAAAAAACTAGAGAAAGTACAAAGGTTTGCGACAAGGTTAGTTCCAGAGCTAAGGGGAATGTCCTATGAAGAAAGATTAAGGGAAATCGGCCTGACGACACTGGAGGACAGGAGGGTCAGGGGAGACATGATAACGACATATAAAATACTGCGTGGAATAGACAAGGTGGACAAAGACAGGATGTTCCAGGGAGGGGACACAGAAACAAGAGGCCACAATTGGAAGTTGAAGACACAAATGAGTCAGAGAGATATTAGGAAGTATTTCTTCAGTCATAGAGTTGTAAGGCAGTGGAATAGCCTAGAAAATGACGTAGTGGAGGCAGGAACCATACACAGTTTTAAGACGAGGTTTGATAAAGCTCATGGAGCGGGGAGAGAGAGGGCCCAGTAGCAACCGGTGAAGAGGCGGGGCCAGGAGCTAAGACTCGACCCCTGCAACCACAAATAGGTGAGTACAAATAGGTGAGTACACACACATCACACACACACACACACACCACACACACACACACACACACACACCACACACACACCACACACACACACCACACACACACACACACACCACATACACACACACACACACACCACACACACACACACACACACACACCGCACACACACCACACACACACACCACACACACACACACCACACACACACACACACACACACACACACACACACACACACACACACACACACACACACACACACACACACACACACACACACACACACACACACACACACACACACACACACACACAGGCACACACACACAGCATATGGGCGACTAGCAAATCTAAGAATAGCACTCCGACATCTCAGTAAGGAGTCGTTCCGGACCCTTTACACCGTGTACGTCAGGCCCATATTCGGGTATGCAACTCCAGTTTAGGACCCTCACCTGGCCAGGCACGTCAGGAAACTAGAGAAAGTGCAAAGGTTTGCTACGAGACTAGTCCCGGAGCTAAGGGGCATGTCCTACGAGAAGAGGTTAAGAGAACTCAACCTGACAACACTGGAGGACAGGAAAGACGGAGGGGGAGGGGGACATGATAACGACATATAAAATAAAGAGAGGAATCGACAAGGTGGACGGAGAGAGGATGTTCCAGAGATGGGACAAAGCAACAGGTCACAATTGGAAGCTGAGGACTCAGATGAGTCCCACGGATGTTAAGAAGTATTTCTTCAGCCATAGAGTTGCCAGGAAGTGGGATAGTCTGGAAAGTGAGGTAGTGGAGGCAGGTACCATACATAGTTTTAAGAAGAGGTATGATAAAGCTCATGGAGTAGGGAGAGAGTTGACCTGGTGGCGACAAGTGAAGAGGCGAGGACAGGACCTATGACTCGACTCTTTCAACCTCAATTGAGTACACAAGCACACACACACACACACACACACACACACACACACACACACACACACACACACACACACACACACACACACACACACACACACACACATACACACACACACACACTATGAGGTATGTCCTACGAGGAGAGGTTAAGGGAAATCACCTGACGACACTGGAGGACAGGAGAGATAGGGGGGACATGATAACGACATACAAAATACTGAGAGGAATTGACAAGGTTGACAAAGACAGGATGTTCCAGAGATGGGACACAGCAACAAGGGGACACAGTTGGAAGTTGAAGACACAGATGAATCACAGGGATGTTAGGAAGTACTTCTTCAGCCACAGAGTAGTCAGGAAGTGGAATAGTTTGGGAAGCGATGTAGTGGAGGCAGGATCCATACATAGCTTTAAGCAGAGGTATGATAAAGCTCACGGTTCAGGGAGAGTGACCTTGTAGCGACCAGTGAGGAGGCTGGGCCAGGAGCTTGAACTCGGGCGCTGCAACCTCAACTAGGTGAGTACAACTAGGTGAGTACACACACACACACACACACACACACACACACACACACAGGGTCTAATCGACATGTGCCTACGATAAAATGGTAACTAAAACATACACAAACACACACTGACGGACGGAGAGATAGACACACAAGTGACTTGGGCAATATTTCTCTCCACAAAAGCAAACTGTCCAAATACCAGCTTGTTCCAGAGACTGTTTCATTTCTTCACTGTCGTCGGACGTACACCAATTAGAAGAGACTCTGAGACAGAGAGAGGATATAGTCTTGGAAGGTTAGAGAATTAATGAGCCGTAGCATGTAGTCCATTAAGGGAGTATCAGGAGGAAGAGGTGCGCCATATATGAGAGCAATTCTCAACACATCGACGCATCACCGCCTTATAAAGCTTTACGAGTTGATTAGCTGGACAATAACTTCTAAATGTGAACCGGATTCCAAGCTTCTTAAGGCAGCTTTTGTTGATGTTTGCATTATCCATCCACAAGATGTTTGATTCTCTCTCTCTCTCTCTCTCTCGATGTTTGATTCTCTCTCTCTCTCTCTCTCTCGATGTTTGATTCTCTCTCTCTCTCTCTCTCTCTCTCTCTCTCTCTCTCTCTCTCTCTCTCTCTCTCTCTCTCTCTCTCTCTCTTTATATATATATATTTTTTTTTTTTCAACAAGTTGGTCGTCTCCCACCGAGGCAGGGTGACCCAAAAAAGAAAGAAAATCCCCAAAAAGAAAATACTTTCATCATCATTCAACACTTTCACCACACTCACATATTATCACTGCTTTTGCAGAGGTGCTCAGAATACAACAGTTTAGAAGCATATACGTATAAAGATACACAACACATCCCTCCAAACTGCCAATATCCCAAACCCCTCCTTTAAAGTGCAGGCATTGTACTTCCCATTTCCAGGACTCAAGTCCGACTATAAGAAAATAACCGGTTTCCCTGAATCCCTTCACTAAATATTACCCTGCTCACACTCCAACAGATCGTCAGGTCCCAAGTATCATTTGTCTCCATTCACTCCTATCTAACACGCTCATGCACGCTTGCTGGAAGTCCAAGCCCCTCGCCCACAAAACCTCCTTTACCCCCTCTTTCCAACCCTTTCGAGGACGACCCCTACCCCTCTTTCCTTCCCCTATAGATTTATATGCTTTCCATGTCATTCTACTTTGATCCATTCTCTCTAAATGACCAAACCACCTCAACAACCCCTCTTCTGCCCTCTGACTAATGCTTTTATTAACTCCACACCTTCTCCTAATTTCCACACTCCGAATTTTCTGCATAATATTTACACTACACATTGCCCTTAGACAGGACATCTCCACTGCCTCCAACCGTCTCCTCGCTGCTGCATTTACCACCCAAGCTTCACATCCATATAAGAGTGTTGGTACTACTATACTTTCATACATTCCCTTCTTTGCCTCCATAGATAACGTTTTTTGACTCCACATATACCTCAACGCACCACTCACCTTTTTTCCCTCATCAATTCTATGATTAACCTCATCCTTCATAAATCCATCCGCCGACACGTCAACTCCCAAGTATCTGAAAACATTCACTTCTTCCATACTCCTCCTCCCCAATTTGATATCCAATTTTTCTTTATCTAAATCATTTGATACCCTCATCACCTTACTCTTTTCTATGTTCACTTTCAACTTTCTACCTTTACACACATTCTCAAACTCATCCACTAACCTTTGCAATTTTTCTTTAGAATCTCCCATAAGCACAGTATCATCAGCAAAAAGTAACTGTGTCAATTCCCATTTTGAATTTGATTCCCCATAATTTAATCCCACCCCTCTCCCGAACACCCTAGCATTTACTTCTTTTACAACCCCATCTATAAATATATTAAACAACCATGGTGACATTACACATCCCTGTCTAAGACCTACTTTTACCGGGAAGTATTCTCCCTCTCTTCTACACACTCTAACCTGAGCCTCACTATCCTCATAAAAGCTCTTTACAGCATTTAGTAACTTACCACCTATTCCATAAACTTGCAACATCTGCCACATTGCTCCTCTATCCACTCTATCATATGCCTTTTCTAAATCCATAAATGCAATAAAAACTTCCCTACCTTTATCTAAATACTGTTCACATATATGCTTCAATGTAAACACTTGATCTACACATCCCCTACCCACTCTGAAGCCTCCTTGCTCATCCGCAATTCTACATTCTGTCTTATCTCTAATTCTTTCAATTATAACTCTACCATATACTTTTCCTGGTATACTCAGTAAACTTATTCCTCTATAATTTTTACAATCTCTTTTGTCCCCTTTCCCTTTATATAAAGGGACTATACATGCTCTCCGCCAATCCCTAGGTACCTTCCCCTCTTTCATACATTTATTAAACAAAAGTACCAACCACTCCAACACTATATCCCCCCCTGCTTTTAACATTTCTGTCATGATCCCATCATGATCCCATATATATATATATATATATATATATATATATATATATATATATATATATATATATATATATATATATATATATATATATATATATATATATATGCTGCCCTTCACCCGTCACCCCACAGCTGGCGCCCTCCCACCCCCACGATATCAGCAATGTCACAAGTAGCCGCGGGTTCCCAGGAATCTTCACGACAGAGCCAAAGCTGTCGTTCACGAGGCATCTGCCGGGTGTGCCACAGGGAATGTGCACTCAATCCCACATCTGGCAACATCCGTGCACACAATAGATGTCTAGGCTCCAGGAGAGCTCCAAATGAGAACAACCAACAGCCTCCCCCAGCAGACAGGGCTGACAGCTACCGTGACTTCACCTCTACAGAGGACCTCAAATCTGCAATCAAATTAACATCCACCAGGACTCTGACACACATCCCCAAAGCAGCTCGCCCTCAAGCTGCTAGCAAATTCACTGACCTTCTGAAGAAAGTCAACGATGCTCCGTCAAACAACAGATCCTGGCACAACTTGCTGCTTTTTGGCAATGCCTGTTTGGCTGTCCCACCAAGGAGGGACAAGTCACTAGCAACGCATGTTATTAGGGCAATAAATGCATTCCCAAGGGATGACAACCTCGTCCGTCTCCCCCCTAGGGCGACAAACACCCGCCGGGCAAATGCCAACAACAGGACACCCGACACCTCAAAAATCAGAGCCCAAATTAGTAAAAAAATAGAAGAGGGTAATACTATTGGAGCTTTGAGACTTATAACCAGTGAGGATACCATCGCTCCCAAGGACGTCAGCACGGCACAAGCTCTGAAGGACAAACATCCACCCAGGGCTCCCAGTACCAACATTGACCTCCCTGACATTGCAGCAGGCGAAGAACATCTAACCTTACAGGATGCTGATGTGTATAAAGCTGCTATGTCATTTCCACAGGGTTCAGCAGGAGGTTTCACTGGTTTAAGGCCTCAACACTTAAAACAAATACTCAATCCAGCACTTGGTGAGGTTTCAGAGAGGCTGCTGTCTGAACTCACCAAATTTTCCAACCTGTGCCTGGCTGGCGGTGTCCCAGAGGCCATCAGACCCTTTTTCTTTGGTGCCTCATTGTGTGCCCTCCGCAAAAAGGATGGCGGAATCAGGCCCATTGCAGTGGGTAACACCCTTCGGCGCCTAGTCGCCAAGGCTGCAGTAAGAAGGGTGAGTCAAGAGGCTGCTGCAATGCTGAAACCAACTCAGCTCGGTTTCGGCGTTCAACAGGGCTGTGAAGCAGCTGCCCACGCAGCACGAGTATATATCAAAAACATGTCCTATGAAAAAGCCTTGGTCAAATTGGACTTTGCCAATGCTTTCAACTCAGTCAGAAGGGATGCTGCTCTCCAAGCAGTTTATAGAAACTTCCCTTCCCTTTATCCCTTCATAGAATCGTGTTATAGTGTGACTTCAAAACTATTGTTTGGGGACCATGAAATTGACTCGTGTGAGGGCGTGCAACAGGGGGACCCTCTCGCCCCCTTTCTATTTTGTTTGGTCATCAAGGAAGTCACGGAGGCACTCTCCAGCGAGCTCAATATCTGGTTCCTGGACGACGGTACCCTGGCTGGCACAACAGAGTCTCTCCTGGAGGACATCAGTAAAATTAAAGACATGGGAGAAAGCCTGGGCCTTTCTTTAAACCCCTCCAAATGTGAAATAGTTTCTACCAATCAACAGTTGATACAGAATATTAGTACCGTTTTACCAGGAGCACGAGCCATTGATCCAGCCAATAGCACTCTCCTCGGTGCTCCTCTTGGGTCCAATGCCATCGATCTGGTCCTAGGAAAAAAAGTCTCAGACCTCCGGACGATGGAAAGCAGGATGAAAGACATTGACACACACGATGCCTTCTACCTACTCACCAGGTGCCTGTCAACGCCAAAACTTACCTATTTTCTGAGATGCTCCCCAGCCTTCAGCAGTCCAAAACTCAAGGAATATGACTCTCTCCTGAAGGCCATGCTAGAGAGTGTATTGAATCTTTCCCTTGACGATGGACAGTGGTTGCAAGCCTCACTTCCGGTCAGGCTTGGAGGGCTAGGAGTACGCAGATCCTCCCAGATTGCTCTACCAGCTTTCCTATCCTCTTCCATTGCATCAAACGAGTTGATAAGACAAATTCTTCCTGACACCCTCAGTGACTCAGCAGGAATAGAAGACCCTAGCTATGTCAGTGCCATCACCGAATGGGAGACTCTTGCTGCTCCAGCACCAAACCCTAGTGCAGCACTGGCTCACAAACAGTCAAGCTGGGATAGCCCAATTGCTGAAAAGGTGCTTGCCAACATGCTCAGGGCTGCAACATCAGATAGGGAGATTGCCCGTCTCCAGGCTGTGAGTGCACCTCACTCCGGGGACTTCCTCCAAACAGTTCCCATATCGGCAATGGGAACGCGACTCGACCCTAAGACCCTCCGTATTGCAGTGGCTCTGCGCCTTGCTGCCCCAATTCACACAGAATATATGTGTATTTGCGGCGAAGTGCAAGCAGACCAATACGGACTACATGGTCTTAACTGTTCCAAAACCAAGGGCTGGCATGCAAGACACAATGAGGTCAACGACATCATTAAGAGAACCCTTGCTACAGCTGGATGCCCTGCCGAGAGGGAGCCACGATCACTTGCAGCAAACAATACCCACAACCCAGCAAACCGCCCCGACGGGATCACCATCTATCCTTGGAAGAATGGCAAGCTCTTAGCATGGGACTATACCTGTGTGTCCACACTGGCTGACACCTATATCCATCACAGTGTGGGGCGACAGGGAGGAGCTGCTGACCACAGGGAGGAGTACAAGATCAGCAAGTACAGGGACATTAGCCAACAGTATCAATTTGTCCCAGTGGGATCGGAGACCTTGGGATCATGGGGAAAAAATGCCACACGTTTCCTTAAAGAATTGGGTTCCAGACTCATCGACACCACCAGGGACCCAAGGGCAGCCACTTTCATGTTCCAGCGCCTCAGCGTCGCCATCCAGAGGGGAAATGCTTGCTGCATACTTGGCTCACGTCCAGCCTCGGAGGAGCTGGAGGAAATTCATCATCTTTGATACATTGTGCCATTGTATTCATGTTTATGTTTTTTTCTGTAAATGTATTTTGTTTATTAATAAATGTTCACATAGAATTAGAAACATATAGGGGGTGGTAGGAGAAGAAAATATTCAAACAGCTCCGGGGAGAACCTTGAGTTTTCTCTGAGGTACGTTTATTGTCTTCTCTGAGGATGAGGGTCCCCATTCCAGCTATAGAGGTGGTACTTCTCTTTATATATATATATATATATATATTTAAATATATGTATATGTATGTTACCATTTTGTCCTAGGCACATGTCGATTAGACACTAGGCCTGTTCTATATGCATGTGTGTGTCTGTCTGTCTGTGAGTGTGTGTGTGTGTGTGTGTGTGTGTGTGTCTATGTGTCTGTGTACTCACCTGATTGTGGTTGCAGGGCTCGAGTCATCTCCTGGCCTCTGTGTGTGTGTGTGTGTGTGTGTGTATGTGTTTGTTTCGTGCCGAATATGTAAAACTTGCGATTTTGACTTAAATAATAACGCTCTTGTTTCCGAATAAGGCAAGCGAAAATTTGCGTATACAATAATTTCGGAAAAATCGTTCTGAACCTAACGAAAAAAATATATTTTATTGTGTTTGTTTATTATTAAATTATTGTAAACTTATCCAAATCCAAATTATAATATATATATATATATATATATATATATATATATATATATATATATATATATATATATATATATATATATATATATATATATATATATATATATATATCAGGACAGTCCATATTTCCTGGGATTAAAATGAATTGTGTAAAACTGGCAGAGTAAGATGGTGTTTCGTTGAGCCTCACATTCATTATCTTTGCAGAAAATTTGAAAAATAATATGATTTTTGGTTCTTTCAACAAGTTCAATTTTTTAGTCACATCGTAATTCGAGGAAAACACTTGATATACTGTCAGTCTTCTAAAAATTATTGATTGTATTATTTTGTGTAGGGATAATTGTTTACGGGAATTGAACTTTGTATTTTCTCTCTTTTCCTCAAGTTGTTCTGTTAACTTGGATAACCGGATATAACTACATAAATTCCCCATTTGTTAGACTACTGAAGCACAGACATCACCTGAGCTCAGGTGACATCCAGAGGCACAATCCTCAGGAATTATTACCTTCACTCTGTCGTGAATAAGACGCAAGTTGTTACTACTCTTCCAGCAGTGCTTGAGCTACGGGAGAAGGATAAAATTCCAATGTCAACTCTGGCTTACTCCAAAGGCGAACTTCGTCAGTTGGTTCAAGAATACGAGAAGCTCAAGAAAATCCGCCATCAAGAGACGATCTTCTGGTACCAACTCAGAGATCTCTTCACTGTAGCTCACTAGAATGTGATGACGATCACTGGAAATTAGGAGGATAAGAACTTTCTGGTGAGCCAGAAAGTAGAACGAACATCACTCCCAATGGAACATCACTCCCCATGGAACATCACTCCCCATGGAACATCACTCCCCATGGAACATCACTCCCCATGGAACATCACTCCCCATGGAACATCACTCCCCATGGAACATCACTCCCCATGGAACATCACTCCCAATGGAACATCACTCACCATGAAACATCACTTTCCATGGGCGGGATCGATGTCATACACATCGGAGTTAAGATGTAACAAAAATCAGTGAGACACAGTGAAGCAGTGGAAGGCGAATAAGAAAATACGAGAAGAATGTTTTGTTTGCAGTCACTGATCTCTTACTGATCCTCTTCAGAGACGCACACACAAGTTAGCGACGACCAGTTTATGCTCAAAGATGGCAGGTCACCTAAACCAAAGATGGCAGGTCACCTAAATCAAAGATGGCAGGTCACCTAAACCAAAGATGGCAGGTCACCTAAATCAAAGATGGCAGGTCACCTAAACCAAAGATGGCAGGTCACCTAAACCAAAGATGGCAGGTCACGTAAACCAAGGAAAAAGATTCCATGTACTGCGTTAAGTCCAGAATTGACTGTAACCATGGTTCAGGTCAACATTTCCGAGCGGACGAATATGGACCTATCAGATTCCTTCTCTGTAAGTTCGTAGAATCCTAAAACAACTCCAGAGGCAGAAAGAATTTAGTGCGTGACAAGATTAAGCAATTATCACTTGACCTCAGAGCACGAGTGTTCTCGGGTTTGAGTTAGCATGCGAGGTTTGACTATTTTCAACTCAGACGTGTGGAAAATCGATGGAGTCATAGAGACACAATAGTTCTAATATTTCGCCTTGGCTGGGAGGCCAGAGTTATAAATTCAAGTTCACATGTTGGCTGTAAGAGGTAACATATAAACATTTATCAAAGGAACTGTCGGCGTTCATATCCGAGGCCAAAAGTGCACCAGTTCTAAGGTTATGTCTACGACATGCTTTTACACAGCTATCATCACTGTTTATCTATATAAAGTGACATATAACACCGACAAGATGATTAAGTAGGCACATGTGCATCATCTTATTCTGTAGATGTTTAGGAAACCAGGTGTTTCACAGGTGTGTAAATCATCATAACTGGCCATCCCTCTCAGTTGTTCAGTTATGACCGTAACTACCCTAAGCTATTGTTACACTCACGCCTTGCCAAGCAAGCTTTTTTCGGAAAACGTTTTGCTTTGATAGAGCTTTATCAAGTCTTTAACAGGGCGAAATGTTTCTAAATAATAGTTCTACAACGTTTGTGTATCAGTTAACATTATGTAGCATCGTGACATACCTACAACGTTTCGCCCTTCAGTAATATTTTCTCACCTTGCAGAATGCAAATGCGACAGGTAATTTGATCAACAGAGCAATGGTACGGGCTCGATCCTATTTTGTCCTCATCGTGCAGGTTTCTTCCAACTTTAGGCTGTGTCTGAACACTGCGTGTTGGTCTTAAACCAGTAACGAGGCACGGCTACGGCTGTCGTGTGGCGATGGTCTGATTACTATGTGATAATCTACAAAGAGTATTGTGGTCCGGATATTATGTAGTGACGGTCTGAAGACAGTGTGTGGTCGACTGAACACTGTGTTCGGGTTTTAAAACGGTACTGTGGTCTGGAAATTGTGTGGTCTTGATATTGTTTGTTGGTCCGGACATTGTGTGGTAATGGTCTGAACAAAGTGTCCAACACTGTGTGAAGGAATGTGCATTGTGTTGGTCTGAATACTGACGAGGACTGTCTGGTCTAAACATTGACAGAAACAGTGTAGTGGTCTAAACACTGACATCGTTTGTGTGGTGGTCTAAACACTGACATCGTTTGTGTGGTAGTCTGAACACTGACAGAGGTTGTGTGGTAGTCTGAACACTGACAGAGGTTGTGTGGTAGTCTGAACACTGACAGAGGTTGTGTGGTAGTCTGAACACTGACAGAGGTTGTGTGGTAGTCTGAACACTGACAGAGGTTGTGTGGTAGTCTGAACACTGACAGAGGTTGTGTGGTAGTCTGAACACTGACAGGCAATGTAGTGTTCTGAACACTGGCATTTAATGCCTGAAGGTCCAGTTGTAAGCTGATCAAACGAGAGAGCTGAACTCTTGGCCAGAACTTTAAGAACCCAAGCGAAGTACTAGCGCCCTATAGACTCTCCATTAACAGAGATAATTAGGAAATTATTTGGAGAAGGTAAAGTGCTTTTTCACCCAGCAGTAAATAGGTACCTTACTATCAGTCATCTGGTTTATCGCTGCTACTCTTCATTTAACCGTAAATAGGTACCCGGGGGGTTAGTCGATTGTCGTGGGGGGTATCTTGGGTGGTGTCAGTACTCCTTAGATAATGCTGGTCTTTGAAATGAGCTGAGGTAAAACAACGAATCTTAACCACTACGTAAGGTGTAAAAAATAGATACAAATGACTGGAAAGAAGAGAAAATGCATTTTAAAAAATACGAGGATATAGACTTCAAAACATTGCTCTGAATTATCGTTCAGGCTCTTTGACATTGTTAAGTTTAGCAATAGACGCACATTACACTGGTCAACAACCAAAATGCTTCCGTGACCAGAGTAGCAATTTCCAACTTATTTTAGGTCGCTTATAATGAATATATGGCTAAAATTGTTAATCTCTACTTTTCAATATAGACCTACGTATCGCAACAGGTTCCAACAGGCTTGTGGCAGTATGTTTCTTACCACACTCACAGTCTGACTGACCTTCATTATTGTTCCAGCAGTTATAGAAGATGTTCCCACTACATCAGGAGAGTCTGGTCACCTCGTAAATCATTGGAACCTGGGATTAAATTTTTTCAATATCCACCTCTCATTGAACCAAGCAAAATTTTGCTACCACCACTACACATAAAACTGAGGCTCATGGAAAACTTTGTAAAAGTTATGGACAAATCCGGTCAGGGATTCAAGTATTTAACATCAAAATTCCCCTCACTGAGCGACGCTGAGAGTGGGAATCTAAAGTGGTCCTCGGATTAGAGAGCTTCTAAAAGATGGTGACTTTGAATCAGATCTTCATGGGGAGGAGAAAGCTGCTTGGGAAGCATTCAAGTTAGTGGCGAAGGGATTTCTCGGAAACAGAACGGAAGGCAACTATGAAGAATTGGCGAAAAACCTTATCAAGGTTTACAAGAACATGGAATGTAACATGTCACTTAAAATCCACTTTTTGGACTCACATTTAGACTTTTTCCAGCGAACTGTGGGGCAGTTAGTAACGAACATGGTGAAAGGTTCCACCAAGATATTTCAACCATGGAAAAATGGTACCAGAGCAAATGTGGCACAAGAATGCTTGTGGACTATTGCTGGACAATGACAAGAGATGATTCTTCAGCCCACTATAAGCGTCAAGCAAAAAGGCAGAGAGTAGGTACGGAGTAGAGTTTAAAACATACCGACACACATATTGTACGTTATAATAAAATAATCATATATTACATGTATCGTATCTTTAAACATACAGCCAATAAGCATTTTTCAAGTTGATATTTGGATTCACGACATGAAAATACATAATAATTAACTAATTTCATTTAAGAACCATACAACTTTTCAGACACTGTTGACCACTGATATTACACACAACAACGTAACATTTGTAATAGAAAAAGGTATAATAATTGAGACTTACATGGCTTCCCCAGTGAAAGATCCTGCCTAAGATTTTTTTTATTTTTGTATTGAGCGTGTTAAAATATTGCGATTCGGAAATGGATTGATGGAGTGAAGACACCATCATCAGGCTGAGGGACTGATTACCTCAGTCTGAATATTTATTAATATGAAGATATTGACAATGTTTTTTGCAGTTATCTTTATTATCATGTTATGTAATTATTCATATTAAAAATTTATGTTTGAATAAACAACGCTTTTGTTTCCTAAGTTTTTTTTTTATAGGATTTATATCGCTGTGCAACAAAGTTATATACTTCCGAAATTTATGAATATCTTGTTCCATTTGTATGTCTTTATCTTAAGCATATCTTGTACAAAGTTACTTTTTTTACATCTTTTGCCTTTACACGTGGTTGATGATGCACATCATCAAAGGTACACAGTCAAAACGTTGGTGAACCACTGCATTAACTAAATGGATTAAAGTTTTAATGGCCATCACTTACTAGATAGGTTTCAAACCTAACCAACCAAATCTGACACGGAATGGAATGTTTTCTTTTTCTTAATGTGAAGCACGAAGCTAGTATCACCAAACTGGAGGCTCGATGCTCCGTCTAGCAATGGCGACACCAACAAACAAGAGAAGTTGAAGGATGCGTCAGAGTAGCGGAGTGTAACTACTGAGCTGCTTCAGGGATCATTATCTGGACTTATTTTCACTTTCTTGTTATATACAAACTGCACTAGCGTCGAAACTCATAAGATTTACCGATGATTCGAAAATATATGTAATCTAATGTTTTTAGATATTTGGAAGTAGACATGTCAGCGATGGATCTTGAAAAATAATGGAAAGTTCACATCATCATCCTTGCTCAGAATGATACTCTCGCGCACTGCACCTCATCATTCAGTTAATGGAGAAAGTATGTCAAAGACAACTATAAAGACCGACAGTGTGACTCCACTAATGGGGAAACACGTGTTCAAAATATTTATAAACACACTGAGGTACCAGCCAGCCCGGAGAACACTGATAAACTGAACACCATCTTAGTTTCAGCGTATAACGCTAAAACTTGGTGTAGGAAATAATAGAAACAATATTGACACCTAACACTGGGATGTATATAGGGAGACGTATATATCTATAAGTGTAGTATATACACTAATATATTTTTTCCTGGATTAAAATATTCCTGCTATGAGTGTATAAATGAACTGCTGCTTCACATTTCATATATTCTCTCGATATACAGTATATTCAATGAGATTATCATTGAATATTCTCCAACAGTTGTATATCTCAGTTTATATACATTGAAAGTCTTCTTTAATCTATATTTTAGAGACTGAGGTATTCTTGACTAGTAGTGTACAGGTAATATGAAGTCTTAATGGCCTTTGTGTACTGATAGGGCGTAACCCATCAAAAACCAATCACAGAAGCCAGTTTTAACGACCCACATGCAGGGAATAGGTTTTAAACACCGCCCTGCAGGTTTAATGTTTAACACGCAGTGTATCGCTTTTAAACGCACTAAACCAACTGAGGCTGTGACATACTGGTATGACAGCACTCCCTGCAGCACTCCCTACAACACTCCCTGCAGCACTCCCTACAACACTCCCTGCAGCACTCTTCAACACTCTCTTCAACACTCCTTGCAGCACTCCCTGCAACACACCCTGCAGCACTCCCTGCAGCACTCCCTGCAGCACTCCCTGCAACACTCCCTGCAGCACTCCCTGCAGCACTCCCTGCAGCATTCCCTGCAGCACTCCCTGCAACTCTCCCTGCAGCACTCCCTGCAGCACTCTCTTCAACACTCCTTGCAGCACTCTCTTCAACACTCCTTGCAGCACCCCCTGCAACACTCCCTGCAACACTCCCTGCAACATTCCCTGCAGCACTCCCTGCAACACTCCCTGCAGCACTCTCAACACTCCTTGCAGCACCCCCTGCAACACTCCCTGCAGCATTCCCTGCAGCACTCCCTGCAACACTCCTTGCAGCACTCCCTGCAACATTCCCTGCAACATTCCCTGCAGCACTCCCTGCAGCATTCCCTGTAGCACTCCCTGCAACACTGCTTGCAGCACTCCCTGCAACACTCCCTGCAACACTCCCTGCAGCACTCCCTGCAACACTCCTTGCAGCACTCCCTGCAGCACTCCCTGCAACTCCTTGCAACACTCCTTACAGCACTCCCTGCAACACTCCCTGCAGCATTCTCTGCAGTAATCCCTGCAACTCTTCTTGCAGCATTTCTTGCAGCATTCCCTGCAGCAATCCCTGTAACACTTCTTGCAACATTCCCTGCAGTATTCTCTGCAGCACTCCCTGTATCATTCCCTGCAGCACTCCCTGTTGCACTTCCTGGAGCACTCCCTGCAGCACTCCTGGCAGCACACACTGCAGCACTCCCTGCAGCACTCCTTGCAGCACTCCTGGCAGCACACACTGCAGCACTCCCTGCAGCACTCCTGGCAGCACACACTGCAGCACTCCCTGCAGCACTCCCTGCAGCACCCTAATGGTCCTTTCTCTTCATTTCTTGATATTACAAACCACTTGCAGTGGGGTTTAAAACTATTAATTTTTGGACTCACTACCATGGGTTTAAACCCCACCCGTTCCGTGGTTTGATTGCAATCGTGTTACAATGATTTTTGTGAGTTATCATTATGTTCGAGGTCTGACTAATGTATTGTTAAGTTTTTCTGATGTGTTATTCGAGGCCTGACTAATGTATTGTTAAGTTTTTCTGATGTGTTATTCGAGGCCTGACTAATATATTGTTCAAAGAGATTCTTGGGTTCTATAATCAAGTAACTTTTGTTGTGAGACTTAGTGTCCTGTTATCTTTATGAGTCATAGGTTAACATTGTTGTGTGATCTTGAGGTGGTTGATAATGACGTTGCTAAGGTCGTCCTCTCCTTTCGCCTCAGTTAGTGTTATCTTAACATTCTGCCTCGTTTGTTTACACATTTTTCGTGACATAATGCGTTACATCGTCATCACTGAGACTTATCTTTCGTGTGTCTCACCACTAATTTCTCTGAGTCCCACTCACTGCTAATACAGTCGTTCGTGTGTGGAGTTGTTTTTGTTTGTTTGTTCAAACTGTTACATTGTACGTAATTCTTCTGTTTCTAAGATGCGAGGCTGGGAACAGGCATCATTACCTTATGTTCTCTATTTGTTATAAACACGTGAGAGAAGAGGAGAGGGAGAAGGGGAGAGAGAGAGAGAGAGATCAAGCAAGCAAGAGCAGCAGAGAGAGATAAGCAAAGGTTGAGAAAAAAAGAGAGAGTGACAGTGAGAGGAGGTATAAGGAAGGTTGATAGGGCGCGCGAGAGAGTACAGATTTCAGTGTTGTAAAATGGTTGGGCTAAAAGGTTGTCATGGTAACATCCCCTCGGGGTGACTCCCTTATCTCTGGATATTCTTAACACATCCATTACGATGCCAGGTGTGCAGGGCACGGGGGGGCTGGCTAGGGGTGTGTGGGGTGAAGATGTGTTGGGGTAGTCAAGGAGAGGCTGGGTAGGGGTGGGGAGGGTGATGATGGGTTGGGGTAGGCAGGGAGAGGGTGATAAAGGAAGAGAGAAATAGGATGAACAGGGAAAAGGTGAGGGCAGTGGTAGGGAGTTCAACGGATAGACTGGAGGAGTAGGGAGTAGAGGAAGGGGATAGAGTGCGTTGGAAAAGGGGTGGTAGGGGAGAGATGGAGGGGCGGCATGGGTGAGGGAGGGGCGGTACGGGTGAGGGAGGGGAAGAGAGAGCTGGTAAGGGTTAGGGGAGAGAAAGAGACAGAGAGAGAGATGGGTGGTAGGGGTTAGGGAAGGGAGGGAGGGGGTGGTAGGGGTTAAGGAGAAAGAGAGAGAGAGAAGGGTGGTAGGGGTGAGGGAGGGGGTGGTAGGGGTTCGGGAGAGGAGGGAGGGGGTGGTAGGGGTGCGGGAGGGGAATATTTCAAATTCTATTTTTGTAATATTAATGAACCTTCTTTGTAATTTTTATATATTTTCATTGAAAATAAAGTTTTATTTGTTAAGATTGTTAAGAAGGTTGTTGTGATGCTGGTGAGGCTCTTAATTAAAGGAATTTGATCTAGACACTCTCGGATCAAACCCGACTACATCTCTTTCTTTAATCGTAGTGTTGCTCCAGTGATTTTAGCAGTAACCTCTGCATTTACTACTACTACTATTACTGTTACTACTACTATTACTACTGCTTTTACTACCATTGCTACTACCACTGTTTCTGCGTGGTTGATATAAAATTCGCTTGTGAGGTCAGAACATGGAAATATAAACACATATGCAGTATAATGTGATCCTTTATTGACTACGTTTCGCCCACACAGTGGGCTTTTTCAAGTCACAAACAGAACTACCTGGGGTGGAAGGAACGCGAGTATTTATAGTCAGGTTCAGAATGCTGAGGTCAGGTGGAGAATGCTGCATCTGATGATGTACCGAGTGGGGTTATAGTCTAAAATCTTGGGTAGCTTGGAAAGGAGATTGGATAAGTTTGTGAGCAGACCTTCTACAGTGTTCTTATGTGGGATAGCGATGAAGAAGTTTCTTGGCAAGTGGTTCAGCTATGTTATAGAAGCCACTATTCTGGTTGAAGTTGTCGGATATAGAAATAAGTGATGATTCCAGGATTCTTCGGTATTGAGTGTTGTCTTCTGTGGCGATAAGTCTTGAGTTTCTGTAGTTTATCAAGGGGTTGTGTTGTACGCAGGCATTCCTTGTGTCGTCAGACCTGCTTGCGTATTGGTGTTCTGAAATACGTGTTTGGAGGTCCCTTGATGTTTCGCCCTCCAAACACGTATTTCAGAACACCAATACGCAAGCAGGTCTGACGACCTGCTTGGTAGGGGTGTGTCGGAAATAAATGGTAAATAAATGGTGTTTATATTTTCATTGTGTTTATATTTTCATTCAGGGGTGTGTCTTTGACGACACACGTCCCATATCTCTGATCTTCCTTATCTCCTTATTTCGTTTTACCTCTGTTATCTCCCTATCTCATATATATGTCGTACCGAATAGGTAAAGCTGGTCAGTTAGCGAGAACTCATTTGAAATTAAGTCCTTTCTAAAATTTCCTCTTATATGTTTAAAGATATATTTTTTTCACTTATGTTAATGTAAAAATTAATAATTTTGTACCAAAAGAACCTTAGAAAACTTACCTAACCTTATTATAACAAGCGCAATTTAATTTACCCTAATCCAACTAAATATATTTTATATAAGTTTACAATAATTTATTAACAAACACAATGAAATATATTTTTTTCGTTAGGCTCGGAATGATTTTTGCGAAATTATTGCATACACAAATTTTCGCTTGCCTTCTATTAAACCTGATTACTTCCATTTATCCAGGTGATGTACGAGCCCAACTGGTTTAGCTCGTCCCCGTGAATATAATAATTCTAATAATATTAGCAAAAATAAATGCTTAATAATAATAATTATAATAATTGAAACAGACCAGGTCAATAATTTTTCTCATGAATAAAAAATGCTGCTTAATTTAGCAATATTTTATATATTACAAAAAACTGCCAGCGTAATTATGCTCCTTTAACCACTGTTACATAATTGAAGTCAGGTGATTACAAGCAGGTAACTACATACAGAACAAGGGATCTGTATTTCAGTGATCAGAATCACTAGCACCCAACTCAAAGGGACTCGATTTCGATTCCCGGGCGGTGCAGGATGTTTGTGATCACCTGGAGTCTTTGATCTGGCGGAAAATAGTACCTAGGTCTGAAGTGACTGTCGTAAGTTGCACTGTAGACGGAAATAGGTGCCTATTGATCAAGCTACTATTGTGACCAGGGAAGACAGTGTAGTAGGCACATTGATCTACGCCTGTGACGTCAGATAAGTAACCCAGAATAGGTAAGCTTAAATAGGTAACCATAAATAAATAATGACAATAATACAATCAGAAGTTGATTAGTTAAAACTCGTAAACACAAATAGGTTAATTAAAATAGGTAATCACAAATTAATTAAATAAAATAAGTGCTCACAGATAAGTGATTACAAAAGGGTAATTACAAATAAGGGATTGAAATAGGCAAATTGGAAATTACAGATAATCATAAAAAAATAATGAAAATTGGGTAGTAGGCAATTGCAAGCAGGTAATCACGGGGAAGTAATCATTGAATAGGTAATTACAGGTAATCATAAATAAGGATCAAAGACAATAAACTGTTTACTTTAAATCATCTCTGTAGAAATGCCGATAAAACTCGCTACAAGAAAAAAAAAAATGTCTTTGACGACACACGTCCCAACTCCCTGATCTTCCTTATCTCCCCTGTCTCGTTTTACGTCTGTTATCTACCTATCTCTCTTATTCCCATGGCTTATTTAACTCCGTCTCGTTATACAATATCTCCTTATCTCCTTATTTCCTCATCTTATCTGTCTCCTTATCTTCCTATCTCTTTATCCTATCTATCTCCCTACTTCCCAACATAATCAACCCTTCAAGATTCTCCTTTACTTCCTGTTTCCTCGCCGAACTTCTTCATTTTTCATGTCTTTTGTTGTTTTCACCTCGGCCTCTACTCATCCCTATTCTTGTCACCCACCCTTTTAACTATTTCCTATTCTTGTTATCTATCTCTATTCGTATCTTCTGTAGCTTATCCCTGTCACTTGTTTCATTATTCATATCTACAATTCCTATCATCTCTCCCCCACTCCTCATCTCTATTCCAATCAACTATCTCCTGTTCTTGTTACCTCTGTCTGTATCATATATCCCCTATCCTCTGTATCCTGCCTCTACTCTCCCTGCATCACAACTTCTGGGACTCTCCTACTCTTGCTAGGTCGCAAGGGATCGCCCATGACAATACCATAAATCATCTATTTATTGCATCTGAGGAATATTACGAGGAAGAGCAGTCACCAGGTAGGGGTATTTTTTTTTTAACTAACTTAGATTCATCCGCATTGTGCGGCTACTCTGTTCTCCATGAGAGTCATGTGGTGGAAATAAGCGCTACCTATATTTGCCAGTTATACTCCATTAAATACGATCAGAGGCTCTTCCTCTGATAGTATTTGGTTGGACCTCCTAGTTTCTGTAATATTGCAAGCTCCTGATGTATTGAATGCAACACGAAAGACCTAGAGCTATCATTCAGTTCCTCCCGTGGCTCTTTGGATACATATATATATATATATATATATATATATATATATATATATATATATATATATATATATATATATATATATATATATATATATATATAGTGAGTGTGTGTGTGTGCGTGTGTGTATGTACACTGAAAATAAAAGGTACTGTCTTTATATTTGGAGAGGATTTATGCAGAAGGTACTGTATAGTAGAAGAGTGATTGGCAAATTGTTAAATAGATGGGTTATGGAAGGATCAGTTTTTACTGACAACGAGAAATGTCTTAAGGGTCATAAAAATAGTGACATGCAGGTTAACTGGTATTTAATATTTTTTTTTATATTATTTAGAAAATATTGAGAAATGAGTTAAAATATTATGTATAAAACTAGGAAAAATTATGATTGACTGGGATATTACTGTGATGGTTAATTGTACAGATAAAAGAAGATAGCATCAAGAAATACCTGAAAAAACTGCGCTTTGCTAATTCATATAAATATACTGAACTACATTATCCCTTCGAAGAAGTGAACAGCAGTTGTATATGTGATATACAGGGTGTTTCAAAGAGATAGATAGCAGTACTGCTTTGAAACACCCTGTATGTAGAGGATAATGAGTGCAGTAATGGGGCAGCAGAGTGCACTGTTAGAGTGGTCTGATGTACATAGTGCACATGGGATTGGGTTAAACCTTAGAACAAACTCATGTCTGGTCGTAATAAACGACTGTAAATAAATAGAAAGATGAACGGGGGGGGGATGGGAGGAGATGAGCCATGGCCTTGGTGGTAGCAGGGCCAGGGCTTCACCACTGAGCTACGGGGCTTTACACTGAGCTACGGGGCTTCTAATAGGGATTAACCGGATACCGAGCTTGTGTGACACTACTGTCTTCTTCCCACAGCCACAGTAGTTCTAGGAAATCTCTTCTGTTATATTATAATTAAAACTAGAAAGGTGCACCCTATCCCTTCCATCATGTTTACCTTAAAAATTATGCCAGGTGCTAATGAATGGAATTGTTAGTTCCTCGCGGTTTTTGTCTAATTAGCAATTGACCCCACTTGCCCTACACTTCCAATCGCCGCCCAGTCATCTTGTAGGCAATATGCTACGTGTAATCGGGAACCCTTTGACTTAATAATATCCGTAGCTTTTCTTTACTTGACTAGCAACTCCTGTCTCCTGCATTTCCCGATATCATTTCCTCTAGCACCGAAGCAAATATGGGGTTGTTTCCATTACCTGACATGATATTATCCAGCCTGCTGTACCACCCATACCAGCTCCGGGAAAACAAATCTTTCGCTGCAGTTGCCTATCTCTGTTAAAGAATGTTCAGTCCATATTTCTAATTAGTGAGTCTTTAGCATTGGAAATATTTTTACTTTTATCTGTAGAGGGGTTAATGGTACCTTTATACTCACTGACCGCTTTAAAACACTCCTCTTGGAGTACAGCCACGTGATTTTCTGGCTTCAAACCTGCTTCTACTTCCTCAGTCTCATCCTTGTCCCTGTAGGGCAGAACACTACTTATTAATAGATAGGGTATAACCATAATAATAATAATTGTGAGTAAATACGAACTTCGTCTCGGTGTTTTAGCTGCCTTGCTTACTAGATTCGCCGAATGTTTCTTTATAAAGTTAAATTTCCGTCTCTGGACGTAACTTCACTTGGTGGTTGTAGCACCAACTCTCGTAGTAGCACCACTCCAACTACAGACCTTGATCGTAGTAGCACCACTCCAACTAGAGACCTTGATCGTAGTAGCACCACTCCAACTAGAGACCATCATCAGGGTAATGTGCACCATCTCTCCCTCTCTCTCGTGTATAAATTAATGTTAGTGCTGTTACTTGAGTAAAATAGGGCGTTGATGTAGAAATTGTGTGTGTCTGTCAGTCTCTCTGTCTGTCTGTCTCTCTCTCTCTCTCTCTCTCTCTCTCTCTCTCTGAGAATAAAACTATCTCAAGAGAAGCATAAAAGTGAGAAAGACAAATCTGGGTGAGAGTTATCATGAACACGAGGCTGCACTCGCCTTAGTGAGGCTGATAACTGCAAGGCTCAGATAACACTTATGGCGAGGCTTGAGCAACAGGCCAGAGGCTGTATCAACGAACCGACTGATGGACGCAAGGGCGGACTGGCTGACGTATCGACATAGGAAGAGAAGGGACGGACAAAAGGAAGAACAGAGAGATAGATTAGTGAAGGGAGGAAAGGATATGATGGGAATGAGGAGAAAAGAAATATGCGAGAAATAATAATAATAATAATAATAATAATAATAATATCAGTTTATCTTGTCTGGCACTGAAGTTTCTACCATCGCTAAAAAAAGTTAGGATCGAGAAAGATCAGATTCACGGTTGTCTTAACTTAAGAAAAGTGTTGTGTTGACGTGTATGGTTGTTGTATAGAATGCGAACCCTCTCCCCCTCCCCATTTTTTGCGGTCATGTCTGGTTAAAAGTGTTGAATAGCATGGGTCGTAACTCTCATATCTCGCCTGCGTGATGCTCACTTGTCTGATTTATTTCAAAGGTTCTCCCGTATATCATTCACTTCCCATAGGTATCAGCTGGCCGGGGCCACACTGAGATCATTTTTTTATACTTTTTTTTTTTTTGTATATTCTCTATTTTGTTAAATTATGTCAATAACGTGCTTCTAATTCACTTACAAATGGCAAAAAAAATGTTGGGTTAAAACCTTTAAGTTTTTAATGTATTTGTGTGTTTACACTGAATAGTGTCTTACGTCTATAACTTTTACTGCCTAGTACTTAAGTATAATTTCCCAGCGCTGCTTCACAAGACGAAAAACATTGTACCCACGAGGGATCTCATCCCTGAATTAAAGTTTAGATTAGCCTCTACACTAAATAGTCCTTAAAACACCGAACAGGTCACAACAGAGACAAAATAACCAATGGCTATCAAACTGTACCTTCAGGTTAATTAGAAAGAAGCGAAAATATGAAGGTATTACTGATTGTGGGTTAAGACAGAGAGAGACCTCCATGAGAACTTTTAGCGAAGAGAGGAAGAACAGAGAACAAGCTAGCGCTTCGACTCCCTATAAGGTAATGCAACGAGTATTGCGCCTAAAAACAATAGCATCAGGAAGAGGGCATCCAGACGCGATCCCACTCTGACATTTACGGTCAGTAAGAGGATCTGATGCTGATAGCTGGCCTTGCGTTAATGGCCGGCGAGATGGCGTCGGGTGTGAGCATCTGCCTGTGAAATTGCCAGATGGATTATATGTTTATTAGACTATTTGGTGATAAAAGAGACGGTTTTATAAGGCGAGAAAGGAAAGGCTGCTAGACGGGTTAATAGCTTAAGGGTCAGGCCTTTAATTTGGGAACGAGGTCGCAGGAGCAGATACTGCGATGAAGATAGAGTTTGATGGTGGGAATTACAGCATAAACTCTAAGTGGAATTCTGAGTGCTTATGTGGTGAAGGAAGAGGTCACAAGGGTGAGGTGTTGTGTGGGAGGGGGAATAAGGGAGGGTGAGGTATAATTGGGTGAGAAGACAGGACGAGGTGTGGTGAAGGAAGAGGTCACGAGGGTGAGGTGTTGGGGAGGGAGGCCAAAGGTATTATAGGGGAGAGAGGTCAGGTGAAGTTTGGTGAAGGAGAGAAGTTAGAAGGGTGAGGTGTGATGGAGAAGAGGTCACCGGGGTGAGATGTGATGGGGAAGAGGTCACGAGGGTGAGGTGTGGTGGGGAATAAGTCACAAGGGTGAGGTATGGTGGGGAGCGAGTCCAGACGGGGTGAGGTTAGAGAGGTGAGGTGTGAGGGAGAGGGAAGTTAGAGAGGTGAGGTGTGGGGAAGAAGGAATTAAGATGGGTGAGGTGTGAGGGAGAAGGGTTAGAGGAGTGTGGTGGGGGAGAGAAGAAGGTTAAAGATGAGAAGTGTGGTGGGGAGGGAGAGAGGTTAGAGATGAGAAGTGTGGTGGGGAAGGAGAGAGGTTAAAGATGAGAGGTCAGGGGAAGTGTACTAGAGATGTATCGGATGTGAAAATTTAGAAATCCGCGGATGCGGATGTTTGAGGATGTCTTGCTTATTTTGCGGATGCGGATGCGGATGCATATGCGGATATCTGTTTACAATAAAATGCAGATGCAGATGTAAGAAATTGTGGGGGATGTTCTGCGGATGCGGATATCCGATACATCTCTAAAGTGTACAATGCAGACAGACATTCACACACTATATATTTTGCTGCTAATTGTATATTATCATTAAGGTGTATGAATATTATTATTCTTTTGATTATAACATTTCTGTTGATCTTGTGTATATTATGATATGTTATCTATTATCATAAACTTATTGTTAGTTTTACAGGAATGACAGTATTAATATATATGGTTCTAGAGTTTATTATTAGGTAAAAGTTAGTGTTTTCTTAACAGTGACCTGCCTCATAGGTAGTCCAGCCATCAGTATGTATTCTGCACCTTGAGTTTTCCCATGCTCTCAGTAATTGGTTGATGCTAAGGAGTGGGTATGACCTCACCTCGGTCACTGCTGTGCATCATTACCTCTTGTTATTTGAAAATATTTATCCGTAGTTTCAATGTGAGTGTGACCATTTCAGTTCCATTTCATTCATCCACGCTGACACTTTTTCGAAGCTTTTAAAGCCTTGACTCGTGTCGGATGTCCATTCCTTGCCTCTAGAGTATTTGTATCTTGGGTGGATGTGCTGCTTGTTCCTTCTGTCGTATCCAGGCTGTCTCTTCATTTCGGAGTGTTGTTTATGGTTTTGTAAATCATTACACATGTCTGGTGGCGAGTCAGAGTGTGTACTGGTGTTCTTGTAAGTTTGCCTCACAAGGATCTTATCCAGGATGTACTTAGCTGTCATGTAGATTGATCTTATTCTGATACCTAGCTGTCCAGAGCTAGGCTCTAGATATTCAGTGTTCTTGTGCACTGTCAAAGTCGGTGTACATGGTAGCTACACTGCCTTGCATTGTAACAGGGACTTTGCTGTGGTATTGGGACCTTGTATATCCACCGTAGAGTGTTGATGGTCGCTGTTGCTGTTCCGTGTTTCATCACGTTGGTCAAGGTGTTGAATACTGTTTGACAATGGTGTATCTATCATGGCTTCAGTGCACACAACATAGCTTCAGTGCACTCAACAAGGCTTCAGTGTGCACAAGGCTTTAGTCTTGTCCCTGTACGGCAGAACACTACCTATTAATAGATAGGGTATAACCATAATAAAAATAATTGTGAGAAAATACGAACTTCGTCTCGGTGTTTTAGTTGCCTTGCTTACTAGATTCACAGAATGTTTCTTTATAAAGTTAAATTTCCGTCTATGGACTTAACTTCACCACTTGGTGGTTGTAGCACCAACTCTCGTAGTAGCACCACTCCAACTAGAGACCTTGATCGTAGTAGCACCACACCAACTAGAGACCATCATCAGGGTAATGTGCACCATCTCTCCCTCTCTCTCGTGTGTAAATTAATGTTAGTGTTGTTGCTTGCGTAAAATAGGGCGTTGATGTAGAAATTGTGCGTGTGTGTCTGTGTACTCACCTAGTTGTACTCACCTAGTTGAGGTTGCAGGGGTCGAGTCCAAGCTCCTGGCCCCCGCCTCTTTACTGGTCGCTACTAGGTCACTCTCCCTGAACCATGAGCTTTATCGTACCTCTGCTTAAAGCTATGTATGGATCCTGCCTCCACTACATCGCTTCCGAAACTATTCCACTTCCTGACTACTCTGTGGCTGAAGAAATACTTCCTAACATCCCTTTGATTCATCTGTGTCTTCAGCTCCAACTGTGTCCCCGTGTTGCTGTGTCCAGTCTCTGGAACATCCTGTCTTTGTCCACCTTGTCAATTCCTCTCAGTATTTTGTAAGTCGTTATCATGTCCCCCCTATCTCTCCTGTCCTCCAGTGTCGTCAGGTTGATTTCCCTTAACCTCTCCTCATAGGACATACCTCTTAACTCTGGGACTAGTCTTGTTGCAAACCTTTGCACTTTCTCTAGTTTCTTTACATGCTTGGCTAGGTGTGGGTTCCAAACTGGTGCCGCATACTCCAATATGGGCCTAACGTACACGGTGTACAGGGTCCTGAACGATTCCTTATTAAGATGTCGGAATTCTGTTCTGAGGTTTGCCAGGCGCCCATATGCTGCGGCAGTTATTTGGTTGATGTGCGCTTCAGGAGATGTGCCTGGTGTTATACTCACCCCAAGATCTTTTTCCTTGAGTGATGTTTGTAGTCTCTGCCCCCTAGACTGTACTCCGTCTGCGGTCTTCTTTGCCCTTCCCCAATCCTCATGACTTTGCACTTGGTGGGATTGAACTCCAGGAGCCAGTTGCTGGACCAGGTCTGCAGCCTGTCCAGATCCCTTTGTATTGCTGCCTGGTCTTTGATCGAATGAACTCTTTTCATCAACTTCACGTCATCTGCAAACAGGGACACCTCGGAGTTTATTCCTTCCGTCATGTCGTTCACAAATACCAGAAACAGCACTGGTCCTAGGACTGACCCCTGTGGGACCCCGCTGGTCACAGGTGCCCACTCTGACACCTCGCCACGTACCATTACTCGCTGCTGTCTTCCTGACAAGTATTCCCTGATAGATTGCAGTGCCTTCCCTGTTATCCCTGCTTGGTCCTCCAGTTTTTGCACTAAGTTCTTGTGTGGTACTGTGTCAAACGCCTTCTTGCAGTCCAAGAAAATGCAATCCACCCACCCCTCTCTCTCTTATCTTACTGCTGTCACCATGTCATAGAACTCCAGTAGGTTTGTGACACAGGATTTCCCGTCTCTGAAACCATGTTGGCTGCTGGTGATGAGATCATTCCTTTCTAGATGTTCCACCATTCTTCTCCTGACAATCTTTTCCATGATTTTGCATGCTATACATGTCAGTGACACTGGTCTGTAGTTTAGTGCTTCATGTCTGTCTCCTTTTTTAAAGATTGGGACCACATTTGCTGTCTTCCATGCCTCAGGCAATCTCCCTGTTTCGATAGATGTATTGAATATTGTTGTTAGGGGTACACATAGCACCTCTGCTCCCTGTCTCAGGACCCATGGAGAGATGTTATCTGGCCCCATTGCCTTTGAGGTATCTAGCTCACTCAGAAGCCTCTTCACTTCTTCCTCGGTTGTGTGTACTGTGTCCATCACATGGTGGTGTACCCCACCTCTCCGTCTTTCTGGAGCCCCTTCTGTCTCCTCTGTGAACACTTCTTTGAATTTCTTGTTGAGTTCCTCACATACTTCACGGTCATTTCTTGTTGTCTCTCCTCCTTCCTTTCTTAGCCTGATTACCTGGTCCTTGATGGTTGTTTTCTTCCTGATGTGGCTGTATAACAGCTTCGGGTCAGATTTGGCTTTTGCTGCTATGTCGTTTTCATATTGACGTTGGGCCTCCCTTCTTATCTGTGCATATTCGTTTCTGGCTCTACGACTGCTCTCCTTATTCTCCTGGGTCCTTTGCCTTCTATATTTCTTCCATTCCCTAGCACACTTGGTTTTTGCCTCCTTGCATCTTTGGGTGAACCATGGGCTCATCCTGGCTTTTCCATTATTCCTGTTACCCTTGGGTACAAACCTCTCCTCAGCCTCCTTGCACATTGTTGTTACATATTCCATCATCTCATTAACTGGCTTCCCTGCCAGTTCTCTGTCCCACTGAACCTCATTCAGGAAGTTCCTCATTCCTGTGTAGTCCCCTTTCCTGTAGTTTGGTTTCATTTGTCCTGGCCTTCCTGCTTCCCCCTCCACTTGTAGCTCTACTGTGTATTCGAAGCTCAAAACCACATGATCGCTGGCCCCAAGGGGTCTTTCATATGTGATGTCCTTAATATCTGCACTACTCAAGGTGAATACTAAGTCCAGTCTTGCTGATTCATCCTCTCCTCTCTCTCTTGTAGTGTCCCTTACGTGTTGGTACATGAAGTTTTCCAGTACCACCTCGATCATCTTAGCCCTCCATGTATCTTGGCCCCCATGTGGCTTCAAGTTCTCCCATTCGATCTCCTTGTGGTTAAAGTCGCCCATGATCAGGAGCTTTGCCCTGCATACATGAGCTCTTCTCGCCACTGCAGCCAGTGTGTCAACCATCGCTCTATTGCTCTCGTCATACTCTTGCCTTGGCCTCCTGCTGTTCTGTGGTGGGTTATACATCACTGCAATTATCACCTTGGGACCACCAGAGTGAAGCGTTCCCGCTATGTAATCACTTTCTTCTCCACTGTCTCCTCTCTCCAGCTCATCAAAATTCCATTGGTGTTTGATCAGCAATGCCACTCCTCCACCCCCCTGTTCCTTCTGTCTTTTCTCAGGATCTGGTATCCCGCTGGAAAGATGGCATCTGTTATCATACCTGTAAGCTTGGTTTCTGTGATCGCTATGATATCTGGTGATGCCTCTTTGACTCTTTCGTGCCACTCCTCCCACTTGTTTGTTATTCCATCAGCGTTTGTGTACCATACCTTCAGTTTCCTTTCCAACACTGTGATTTGGGGGGCCTGTGGGGGTGGGAGACCTGGTAGCATACTGTGGGATTCTATGGTTGGGGGTTGGGTGGAAGCTGTGGGTATGGATTGTATTTTGTTGGGATGGTGTGATAGGTTGTGGGGTTCTGAGGATAGTTGTGTGTGTGCTTGCCCTTGCTGCTCTGTTCTGCTCTGACTGACCTCTGCTGGTTCCATCCTTGTCTCCTTTCCTAGCTCCTTTCGCTTTTTTGTCCTCTCCCTCAGCTGCTGTCTCTCTGTTTGTGTTCTGTCTCTGTCTAGGAACACCTTCTTGTACTCTTTCGAGCTTTTCAACCATGGTTTCTCTTGGAGGATCCTGTTCCGCACTGTTTCTGTCCTGAGAATCAGCTTGTGTTCTGTCTCTGTCTAGGAACACCTTCTTGTACTCTTTCGAGCTTTTCAACCGTGGTTTCTCTTGGAGGATCCTGTTCCGCACTGTTTCTGTCCTGAGAATCAGCTTGATCGGTCGGTTTCTCCCCTTCAAGTATCCCCCTATTCTCTGAAAATTTACAATCTCATCCATGTCTTCTCCCCCTATTTCTGTGATGATTTTCTCAATCTCCTTTCTTTCTTCCTGCCGTCTTTCAGTGTGTGTCCTTTCCTCTCTCTCCCGAAGCCCATGGATAATCACTGATTTTGCCCTTTCCTTCTCCCATTGCCTCTCCCTCTGTGACTCTGGTTCCTGTCTGTATGTGGTCATTTTCTCTCTTGATTTTTCCAGTGGCTCTTGGTAGCATGGTTGTGCCTCAGCATTCGACCTATCTCCCTCTCCATCTCCACCCATCTGCTCTTCCCTTCCACTCCCTGGCCTTTCTTTGCAGGCTGATATGACCTTAGCATAATTCATATCTCCTTCCTTCCTGTTCAGCCTCTCATCTTCGTATGGTGTGTCTTCTCTGGTCACTGCCCCTGAGACTTGCTTCAGCCTGTTTACCTCAAATTCTAGGACCTTTACCCTGGCTACTGCAGTTTCGACTTGTGCCTCCCAATTCTTCGTCTCCATCTCCAACCTCTTTTCCCATTTCACAGAGAGCTCTTTCTCCATTTTTTTCAGAAAGCTCTCCTAATTTTCTCTCCCATTCTTGCTCTATCCTTTTCCACTGTTCCTCCATCCATTCCTCCCTACCAGTACCATTGTCATCTGATCCCTGATTCCTGCGAGTCCCAAGCATTTTTTTTTTTAGTGAAAGAGAGAGAGAAAGAGAAAAAGAAAAAGGGGGAGAGAGTGAGAGATAGGGAGAGAGAGAAGGGGAGCCTAGAAGGAGGGGAAAAGAAGGGAAAAAGGGGGAGAAAGTGAGAGAGAGGGAAAAGGTAAGAGAGAGGGGGGAGTGACAAGGGAACAGAGAGAGAGATAAAAGAAGAGGAAGAGAGGGAGAGAGAGAGGAAGAGAGAAAGAGTGAGAGGAAGAGATAGAGGAAGAGAGAGAGGATGAGAGAAAGGGGGAGAGAGAGAGAGAGAGGAAGAGAGAGGAGAGGGAGAGAGATGGGGAAAGGAAGGGTTATAGGGTCACTTCACAGGAAGGTGTAAAATCCTGTATATGTGTGTGTGTGTGTGTGTGTGTGTGTGTGTGTATGTGTGTGTGTGTGTGTGTGTGTGTGTGTGCATATATGTGTGTGTGTGTGTGTGTGTGTGTGTGTGTGTGTGTGTGTGCATGTGTGTGTGTGTGTGTGTGTGTGTGTGTGTATGTGTGTGTGTGTGTGCTACAGCTATTCAAGTGCCTAACAGCAGAGCTGTCCTCACCTAGTGTGTGTGCATATGTTTATGTAAACAGTCCTTATTTCCCACGTATGTACTACATATGTATTGTATATGTACCCGATCTCTTGGTTCCCACTGTACTGTCTTATGTGTTTAAAATTACGCCTATATGCCGCTACCTATAAATTCTATTAAATGCCAGTAAATGCTGCTTATTCTAATTCTGATAGCTCGAGGAGAGTGACCCCCAATTCCAGCTAGAGACAGGTACTATTGACCCCATGCAACTCAAACTAGGTGAATATTACTTGCGGCTGGCAGTGGAGTAATGTTGCGGGTCTGTCCTGTCCCAGAAGTTGAAGAAGTTTGATGCTTCTCGGTAATTTTTCCACTAACTTCCTGTATGCACTATAGTCTCTAGCTCTTCTAATTTTTTCACTCACTGTATTTACTGACACATCTATACATATCTCTTATCTCCCTGGTCTTGAGTCACACTTATTCTTCAAAATACCCCACTGCATTATTATGGCAACACTATTTAGGCCTGACACAACCGTTCACCCTTCCAACGGCCCCCACTAAACACTCAGCCAATATTTCCTTTGTTTTCTTTTCTGTGATTACTTATATTTCCTTTTTTCGGGGCTTAAGTGATTATATGCACTCTTATGCGTGCACACACCTATATCCCACACTCTATTCCTTATGGCACAGTCAGAAATTACCACCAAAACACGAGCTCAAACCGCGTGACTCCTCCACGAGTGTGTGTGTGTGTGTGTACTCACCTAGTTGTACTCACCTAGTTGAGGTTGCGGGGGTCGAGTGCGAGCTCCTGGCCCCGCCTCTTCACTGATCGCTACTAGGTCACTCTCCCTGAGCCGTGAGCTTTATCATACCTCTGCTTAAAGCTATGTATGGATCCTGCCTCCACTACATCGCTTCCCAAACTATTCCACTTACTGACTACTCTGTGGCTGAAGAAATACTTCCTAACATCCCTGTGATTCATCTGTGTCTTCAGCTTCCAACTGTGTCCCCTTGTTACTGTGTCCAATCTCTGGAACATCCTGTCTTTGTCCACCTTGTCAATTCCTCTCAGTATTTTGTATGTCGTTATCATGTCCCCCCTATCTCTCCTGTCCTCCAGTGTCGTCAGGTTGATTTCCCTTAACCTCTCCTCGTAGGACATACCTCTTAGCTCTGGGACTAGTCTTGTTGCAAACCTTTGCACTTTCTCTAGTTTCTTTACGTGCTTGGCTAGGTGTGGGTTCCAAACTGGTGCCGCATACTCCAATATGGGCCTAACGTATACGGTGTACAGGGTCCTGAACGATTCCTTATTAAGATGTCGGAATGCTGTTCTGAGGTTTGCTAGGCGCCCATATGCTGCAGCAGTTATTTGGTTGATGTGCGCTTCAGGAGATGTGCCTGGTGTTATACTCACCCCAAGATCTTTTTCCTTGAGTGATGTTTGTAGTCTCTGACCCCCTAGACTGTACTCCGTCTGCGGCCTTCTTTGCCCTTCCCCAATCTTCATGACTTTGCACTTGGTGGGATTGAACTCCAGGAGCCAATTGCTGGACCAGGTCTGCAGCCTGTCCAGATCCCTTTGTAGTTCTGCCTGGTCTTCGATCGAGTGTATTCTTCTCATCAACTTCACGTCATCTGCAAACAGGGACACCTCAGAGTCTATTCCTTCCGTCATGTCGTTCACAAATACCAGAAACAGCACTGGTCCTAGGACTGACCCCTGCGGGACCCCGCTGGTCACAGGTGCCCACTCTGACACCTCGCCACGTACCATGACTCGCTGCTGTCTTCCTGACAAGTATTCCCTGATCCATTGTAGTGCCTTCCCTGTTATCCCTGCTTGGTCCTCCAGTTTTTGCACCAATCTCTTGTGTGGAACTGTGTCAAATGCCTTCTTGCAGTCCAAGAAAATGCAATCCACCCACCCCTCTCTCTCTTGTCTTACTGCTGTCACCATGTCATAGAACTCCAGTAGGTTTGTGACACAGGATTTCCCGTCCCTGAAACCATGCTGGCTGCTGTTGATGAGATCATTCCTTTCTAGGTGTTCCACCACTCTTCTCCTGATAATCTTCTCCATGATTTTGCATACTATACATGTCAGTGACACTGGTCTGTAGTTTAATGCTTCATGTCTGTCTCCTTTTTTAAAGATTGGGACTACATTTGCTGTCTTCCATGCCTCAGGCAATCTCCCTGTTTCGATAGATGTATTGAATATTGTTGTTAGGGGTACACATAGCGCCTCTGCTCCCTCTCTCAATACCCATGGGGATATGTTATCTGGCCCCATTGCCTTTGAGGTATCTAGCTCACTCAGAAGCCTCTTCACTTCTTCCTCGGTTGTGTGCACTGTGTCCAGCACTTGGTGGTGTGCCCCACCTCTCCGTCTTTCTGGAGTCCCTTCTGTCTCCTCTGTGAACACTTCTTTGAATCTCTTGTTGAGTTCTTCACATACTTCACGGTCATTTCCTGTTGTCTCTCCTCCTTCCTTCCTTAGCCTGATTACCTGGTCCTTGACTGTTGTTTTCCTCCTGATGTGGCTGTACAACAGTTTCGGGTCAGATTTGGCTTTCGCTGCTATGTCATTTTCATATTGTCTTTGGGCCTCCCTTCTTATCTGTGCATATTCGTTTCTGGCTCTACGACTGTTCTCCTTATTCTCCTGGGTCCTTTGCCTTCTATATTTCTTCCATTCCCTAGCACACTTGGTTTTTGCCTCCCTGCACCTTTGGGTAAACCATGGGCTCATCCTGGCTTTTTCATTACTCCTGTTACCCTTGGGTACAAACCTCTCCTCAGCCTCCTTGCATTTTGTTGCTACATATTCCATCATCTCATTAACTGGCTTCCCTGCCAGTTCTCTGTCCCACTGAACCCCGTTCAGGTAGTTCCTCATTCCTGTGTAGTCCCCTTTCTTGTAGTTTGGCTTCATTCGTCCTGGCCTTCCTGCTTCTCCCTCCACTTGTAGCTCTACTGTGTATTCGAAGCTTAAAACCACATGGTCACTGGCCCCGAGGGGTCTTTCATATGTGATGTCCTCGATATCTGCACTACTGAAGGTGAATACTAAGTCCAGCCTTGCTGGTTCATCCTCTCCTCTCTCTCTTGTAGTGTCCCTTACGTGTTGGTACATGAAGTTCTCCAGTACCACCTCCATCATCTTAGCCCTCCATGTATCTTGGCCCCCATGTGGGTCCAAGTTCTCCCAATCGATCTCCTTGTGGTTAAAGTCACCCATGATCAGGAGCTTTGCCCTGCATGCATGAGCTCTTCTGGCCACTCTAGCCAGTGTGTCAACCATCGCTCTATTGCTCTCGTCGTACTCTTGCCTTGGCCTCCTGCTGTTCTGTGGTGGGTTATACATCACTGCTATTACCACCTTGGGACCTCCAGAGTGAAGTGTTCCCACTATGTAATCACTTTCTTCTCCGCTATCTCCTCTCTCCAGCTCATCAAAATTCCAGCGATTTTTGATCAGCAACGCCACTCCTCCACCCCCCCTGTTCCCTCTGTCTTTCCTCAGGATTTGGTATCCCGTTGGAAAGATGGCATCTGTTATCATACCTGTAAGCTTGGTTTCTGTGAGAGCTATGATGTCCGGTGATGCTTCTTTGACTCTTTCGTGCCACTCCTCCCACTTATTTGTTATTCCATCAGCGTTTGTGTACCATACCTTCAGTTTCCTTTCCAACACTGTGGTTTGGGGGGCCTGTGAGGGTGGGAGACCTGGTGGCATACTGTGGGATTCTATAGCTCGGTGTTGGGTGGAGGCTGTGGGTATGGATTGTAGTGTGTGTTGGGATGGTGTGATAGGTTGTATGGTTCTGAGAGTAGTTGTGTGTGTGCTTGCCCTTGCTGTTCTGTCCTGCTCTGACTGACCTCTGCTGATTCCCTCCTTGTCT
>NC_091321.1:29005127-29072627 GCF_038502225.1 Cherax quadricarinatus | reverse complement strand
AAAGAACTTGTAGTAGTAATAGCAGTAGTAATATGTCCTTCCTGGCGTGGGTCAGGAAGGACATTGAGAATAAATTAAATCTCCAGAGAGAACATTAAAGTATCTCTGCACAATTTATCCACAAGAAAGCAGAGAAGAACTGCAGCAGTCCTACTGGCCCAAGCTACGAATGGAAAGGAAGCAAAAACAGAGGAAAATCGGAAGACAGAAAAGGCAAAAGAAATTCAGAAGACAGTAGATAGGTCAAGAAGGAAGGATTGGAGTAGGTAAAGGTCAGGTCAAGTCACGAGTGTCCTGAAGATTAGAGCATTTGACAGGGTATTGAGAAGGACAAACATCTAGACAAACAAAACCAACACTAAGATTCATATTTGGAAAGCTGCATATAAGAACTGATTTGACAACATTGTGTCTTTGAAGGCTAGAAGAATGGTAAATAACTTTGAGCAGGAAAGAGGATGGCTGTGATCTCAAATATAACATAAAAATCCATTACAGGTGTCAGCAAGGCGAACACGTCTTTCAAGCTGTCAGAAAGAGAGTAGGCAATTTCACACAGCATTGAAGAGAAGTAGACGCTAGAAACATCAGTGACAAGAGAAGAACTAAATCGCTACGAGGGTTATTAATCTGACGAAGAGCAAGTTTGATATCTAGGATATTACACAGAAGTGAGTCTGGGAGAGAAGAAAGTCAGTTTAACAAGAGAGTAAGTAGAGTTCATAAAATCGAGAGGGTATCCAAGGCGAGAGCTGCGAAGAATCGTAATTTCAACGTCGAAAAATTGAGGGGTCATAAATACGGAGAAAAAGCGAAACAAAAACAGTTTCCTTGACAGAATTAGAACACTCAGAAAAGAAGAGAATGTAAATGGAAAAAAAAAAACCTGTACAATAAGGAAGCAATGAGTTACATTTTCATCCAGTTTTAAACTTGACAACAACGAGCAGCATTGTTATGGTTTTTCAAGAAAAGTTGAAAGAGTCTCGAGTCATGTAGCCAAAGAGCAAAGACATCATTTACGTAACGAAGCCAGAGAGAAGGACGTAACATAACTCAAGGAAGTAGAACAGTTACGAAATACTCCAAGATTAGCAAGGACTGGGACCACAGGAGAACCCATATCAACACCAAAAGTTTCAGAATAAAGTTTATCTTGAGAAGAAAAAATAGACGGCACTACCATCTAGCGGGCTGAGGCTAAACTTCAGTTCCTCGGGTCTGATTTGCTTTAAATTCTACTCCTGGTGGTATTAACCTTACTCTTCTCCTGATCAGGTAAGTTGGTCTACCAGGAGTGCTTCTGTTTATTGTTACTGATTTACCTGCTTACCATTGAAGTAGAATACCATCCTTTGTCTTTCTTCAATGTTATCCTTATTTAACCCCTATAATTAGGAGAATTGCGTAGTTGTAGGCGGGCGGAGAGCAATGATAGTCTTTGGAGGCTTCTTCCTTTATTTGCGATATCGTGGGTACACAGGCAGTGTGTTTAAGTTGCCCTGACCCCGGGTGGGGGGGGGGCATGTGTAAGAGGGTGAGAGGAGTAGGCCTTGTATTGACTCTAGGATGCCTGGATGCCGAGTGAGAGAGAGGCAGGGTGATGCCGTTTGAAGTGGCATGCCCACCAGGCTTGCCATCTGGTGGAAACTTTTAAAAACTAGGTATGTAGGCTTACAATCTACATTTTTGCTCAGCCACCTACCACATGGTCATCCTCGACCATGCTTGACTGAAAAAAAAAATGCTCGGTCCCTCTATCGCAGGAACAGGGCACAGAACACTGAATAAATATATATGTATACATGTGGACATGGAAAAAAACTTCCTACAGGGAGGGAAGAAAAAAAGGTGGGGGCGTTCTGAAAAAAGCATAGTGGTCCAAGGAAGTGAGCATCGATGGGCATCACTGCATGCCCTCCTATGTCTGGACAGATACTGCAACACAGGAGACATTGCTGCAGCTGAGCTGTGACGTAACAGGGTACGGTCCCCTCTGGAGCGGTGAAGTAGTCATCATAGTAGTCGCTGCAGGGTTCACTCATCCTGGGGCACAACCTGCTGGTGCCCTTGAGTGAGGCGTCGTCAGTACTCAGTAACTGGGCAGGACTTCTTCTGGCAAGTAACTCAGGAGGACAATTCTGGACTGGTACTGTTACTGGGGCAGGGACAACTCAGGCAAAACATCTGGAAGTTGTAACAGCATACACCGCACTGCAGTGAGTGGCTAGCAGTCAAAGTGACATCATCGTGTGCAGGCTGCTCACTGAAGCTATGACACTAGTTGCCTGCCGACAGGGCTAGTTGCTGCTTGACGAGTGTCTTTCTCTCGACAGTTGAAGTTATAGCAGAGGTTAGTCTAAGCATCCTCAGACTGGTTCTGTACATATAATTACACTCTGATGGTCAGGAAGTGAAATGGAACGAGCCTCTACAGGAATCATAGCAAGTACGACTCAGCAGGGCATCTACAAGCGGCGAACAACAAGAGCTTTCTGTACAAGGGGCTGAGACGCTCATAACTGATGCTGGGGCTGACTAATATCAGCTGTCAATGGTCAAGGGTGTAACACATAGGTGCTACACAGTGATCTGGGTGTAGATCATACATCGGGGTACACGGATAACTTGCACATGCAGTACATGGCTTGCACAGCAAATGACGATTTTCTGTGCAAAAATCTACACTAAGCCATAAGAACATGTGAGAACACTGACTGAGAGGAATTAATTAACACGTGACATATACCTTCTCTGAAACTTCTCGACAGTACTGAAACAATATGCTCACTGTGAAACTTGAACACTCGATGTGACATCATATGTCAGGCGTGACGTCGTGAGGGATGTCATGGGGTGACATCGCGAGGTGAAGTTAGGGCAGCATGGTGACGTCGTGAAGTCGAGAAGCATCGTGAGTGAAATAACCGTGCTGGGCAGAAATCAACACCGGCAGCATACAGGTGACGCTGAACACGTGACTTGAATCAGCGTGGGACGCTGGGGTGAAGTCGCAGGGACGCCACTTATATTTCTCGAAGAAATTCGGCAAATTTCGGCCTAGATCCTGCTTGTACCAGTGTCTGGATGCTGAGACTTGCAGACACGACTTCAGGATAACTCGTTGAGAGACGGATGCTTCGTGTATGTGATGATGGACTGAAAACATCATCGTCTTCCTTCTCCTCTCCCAGGGCAACACACTTCCTGCAAGCACGCTGTCACCAATTATAATGAAGGATTATTGCGTCGTCATGTGTGGTTATCAAAGCAGAGGTTCAATGACAAGGGCTTCGGACGTTTCTTCCTTTATTTGCGATATCGTGGGTACACAGGCAGTATGTTTAAGTTGCCCTGGCCCCGGGTGGGGGGCCATTCCCGCTAGAGAGAGGAGTAGGCCTTGTGTTGACTCTAGGATGCCTGGACGCCGAGTGAAAGACAGGCAGGGTGATGCCGTTTGAAGTGGCACGCCCACCAGGCTTGCCCTCTGGTGGAAACTATTAAAAACTAAGCATGTAGGGTTACAGTCTACATTTCGCAACCAGTGTTTCTTTCTTTATTATCAGCTCTGCTGCTGGCCTGGTCAATCAGGGTAGACGCTAGTTAATTGGAGCAAGATCCCTGTCTACAGAACACAGTATGACATTACGACTCCTCATCTCTGAAATCTGAATTGTGGTACTACGACCAAGTGGTGACAGGAATTCCAGAACATCGGACGAGCACCGCCACCCAGGATAATTAACACCATTTATTCAAAACCATCACAAGACCATCCTGGGCATAAGATACTCCTGTCCCAACATCCTACTGGAACCACAGCGGCCAATTTTTATTTATTTATTTTTTATTAAAATTCTTAGAAAATTATAATTATTATCCATCAAGTTATTCATTATTTTTCCATTCTATTGTTCAGGCGGAAGGCGTTCTCTTGACAACACTAAAGCGAATAAGATCGAGAAAGACTAATCTGGTTATAGAAAGATGCAGTAACCCTTCCATTGGCAGTCACTCCCTTGATGGTGAGACTCACCAGGCTGGATGTGACCGGACACGTTCAGTGTCCGGTCACTGAAGGAGGGGAGTGGGAGTTTTGGCCAGCCAGGAGGCGAGAGGATAAGAGACAGAATCTCCAGAGGAAATGATGAGACGTAGAGGAAAACCAGGTTTATGAGTTTTTAGAAGACCATAGAAATAACGTGGAGAGGGACAGATAACACGGAAACGCTGAAAAAGATCAAAGTCAGAAGGACAGAAATTAGAGAGAGTACGAAATTTAAGGCTAAAAGTTCTATTGATGCAGTGATGATGGTTAGATGCAAGAGGAGTGTAGCTGTGTGAATCTGAGAGCAAAGATTCGGCTTTTTGAAGGTAATCCTCGCGATGGAGGACAACTACCGAAATGACTTCGTCAGAAGGAAGAAAAACAACATCAGAAGATGATTTAAGAGTAGTAAGAGCAAGTTGATAGCGACGAGGAAGCTTGTGATTTTTAGAAATAAAAGCTATCAAGAGCAGAAATGAGAACATCTAGAAAGTAAACAGGTCATTGATACTCTGGGAATGAGATTGGCGAAAGGACTCAGCGGAGCTAATGAGATCAGTGTCAGCACGGGGACTAGGCGAACTGACAAAGGAAAGATCAAAACCAATAAGTTCAAGCTGATACTGGAAGGGTTTGAGGGAAGAAAGATCAATAACACATTAAGGGATAATTGGGACTAAGGGCTGTGGGAGATAAAACGGTGAAGTTTGTTCTGTAAAGTAGCAGGGTTTAGGTCTAAATTTCGGTGAGCAGTATCAAGAGAAATGGCAGTGAGAACATCGTTTGGTAAATGAACACAGATGCAACTAATGTGACATTTTATTATGTCGACGTTTCGCTCTCCAGGAGTTGAAGCTTGCAACAACGTTTCTCACTCAAGGAGTTTTGTCAAGTTTGACAAAGCTCCTGGAGAGCGAAACGTTGCCACAATAAAATGTCATATTAGTTGCACTTGTGTCCATTTACCTCACACTTTGTCGGTAATTCTAACATTATCACTAAGTAAGATTTAGGAAAGAGGAAAACAGAGCAAGTTGACGTTGACGTTGACGTTGACGTTGACGTTGACGTTGACGTTGACGGAGGACGAAGAAAGCTTCTTCATCGTAGAGACTTAGTATAAAGTATGAGTTTTGTGTGTAAGAGGAGGACATGATCAGGAAAGACAGTGTCCAAGGTGATGAATTTGAGGAAACGGGAGAAGGAAGTGGGCGAAACATGTTCAGTATTCAGTCACGGAGGGAGTGAAGTCTGTTATTAAGATCTTTGGAAGTAATAACAACAACTTCTTAAAAAATAAAGAGGTTTATATTACCAACTCATTATTCTTTTAGTAAAATCACGGCTAAGATATTTTTATTATTCATCTATTTATTTTCCACTGAGATCAAAATAAATTTGAAGAGTAAATTTTTCTCAACATTTTCTATATATTTTATACCTGCATCATATTGTATTTTATTGAAAGTCAAATTATTTTTTTTTTTTGCCATTTTAATCACTGTAACTAAATGTATAGATTAATTTAGTTTTTAATTGCCACATTGTCTACTATATCAGATAAATACATTTAATTTTCTCGTCTCAATGTCGCATATTGAATTTAAAACGAAATTAACATCGTATATTTTTTTTGGTCCCCCACCGTCTCCCAGCTAGGTTGTGTGACCCGGGAAAAGAAGAAACACTCTCACCGTCATTCATTCAGTTACTCTCTTGCCAGAAATGTACTGACATCACATTTCAGATGACTCTCTGAACCGTAACATCCCCTCCCCCTCCTTCCGTCTCCAGGACTCGGCTAACCGGTTTACCTGAATTCTTTCATAAATGGTACATTTATCAGACTCCAACAGCACGTTAAATCGTAAAAACTACTTGCCTCCACTCCTATACAATGCTCTCACACAAAGTCTGTTGGATCCAAGCCCCTAGCACTCGCAACCTCCTTTCCTCCCGTCCCTCCAACCTCTCCTAGGACGACCCTACCCCACATTCTTTCCAACCCAGATTTATACACCCTCTTAGTCATCTTTTTCTGCTCCATATCCTCTAAATGTCCAACTCACTTCAGTAACTTACCTCCCCTCAACCCTCTAAATAATAATTTTGGTAACCCCGCACCTCTTATCCTCCAAGCTCCGAATTTTCTGCATAATATTTACACAATACATTGCCCTCAAGACGACGTCTCTACTGCCTCTAGCCTCACAGCTGCAACGTTTTGAAACCCATGCTTTACACCCATATAACAGTGTTGCTACAACTATAATCTGGCATATTCCCCTTTTTGCCTCTATGGATAAGGTTCTATGTCTCCAGATCACCAGCCGCCTTTTTCTCCGCACCTCACTTCTGTTTACAACATCTTTCATAAATACATTCACCAACAACCTCACGTCTGTATATCTAAACACATTTTCTTCCTCCATATTTCCTCCCTCAAATTTGTTATCCAATCTTTCATTGCCCAGATTTTTTCATAACTTATGGCACTGTATAGAATTAACCAGCAGCAATAACAATAATAAAAATATCGAAAATCACCGCTTATTACCTTTGAATATATTGATGGTAGCGTTTAATTTTTATTTTTGCTGTTTTACTCAGATTTAGGAATTTGTTTTGTTGATGGTGTAGTTTTTTGCTTTGTCGTAAAAAATGTTGGTAAAACCAGCCTGTCTTGTGTTGCTGGTATTCTGTAGCCAGTGTTCTGTGCCCTGTCTTGTGTTGCTGGTATTCTGTAGCCAGCCTTCTGTGTCCTGTCTTGTGTTGCTGGTATTCTGTAGCCAGTCTTCTGTGCCCTGTCTTGTGTTGCTGGTATTCTGTAGCCAGTGTTCTGTGCCCTGTCTTGTTTTGCTGGTATTCTGTAACCAGCCTTCTGTGTCCTGTCTTGTGTTGCTGGTATTCTGTAGCCAGTGTTCTGTGCCCTGTCTTGTGTTGCTGGTATTCTGTAGCCAGCCTTCTGTGTCCTGTCTTGTGTTGCTGGTATTCTGTAGCCAGTGTTCTGTGCCCTGTCTTGTTTTGCTGGTATTCTGTAGCCAGCCTTCTGTGTCCTGTCTTGTGTTGCTGGTATTCTGTAGCCAGTGTTCTGTGCCCTGTCTTGTGTTGCTAGTATTCTATAGTCAGTCTTCTGTATCCTGTATTGTATTGCTGGTATTCTGTAGCCAGTGTTCTGTGCCCTGTCTTGTGTTGCTGGTATTCTGTAGTCAGTCTTCTGTACCCTGTCTTGTGTTGCTGGTATTCTTTAGCCAGTCTTCTGTGTCCTGTCTTGTGTTGCTGGTATTCTGTAGTCAGTCTTCTGTACCCTGTCTTGTGTTGCTGGTATTCTGTAGCCAGTCTTCTGTGCCCTGTCTTGTTTTGCTGGTATTCTGTAGCCAGTCTTCTGTACCCTGTCTTGTGTTGCTGGTATTCTGTAGCCAGTCTTCTGTACCTTGTCTTGTGTTGTTGGTATTCTGTAGCCAGTCTTCTGTACCCTGTCTTGTGTTGCTGGTATTCTGTAGCCAGTCTTCTGTACCCTGTCTTGTGTTGCTGGTAGCCAGTCTTCTGTGCCCTGTCTTGTGTTGCTGGTATTCTGTAGCCAGTCTTCTGTGCCCTGTCTTGTGTTGCTGGTATTATTTGCCCTGTCTTGTGTTGCTGGTAGCCAGTCTTCTGTGCCCTGTCTTGTGTTGCTGATATTCTGTAGCCAGTCTTCTGTGCCCTGTCTCGTGTTGCTGGTATTCTGTAGCCAGTCTTCTGTTGCTGGTATTCTTTGCTCTGTCTTGTGTTGCTGGTAGCCAGTCTTCTGTGCCCTGTCTTGTGTTGCTGGTAGCCAGTCTCCTGTGCCCTGTCTTGTGTTGCTGGTAGCCAGTCTTCTGTGCCCTGTCTTGTGTTGCTGATATCACACTGTTGAAACTCTCCCATCTTCTTTAAACTTTGCTTCACTTAAAATTTGTTCGGATTTTTAATCCCGGAGGGTCAGCCACCCAGGATAACCCAAGAAAGGCAGTGCGTCATCGAGGACTGTCTTATTTCCATTGTGATCCTTCATTCTTGTCCCCACAAAATGCCACCCACACTAATCGACTAACATCCAGGTACCTACTTACTGTTAGGTGAACTAGGACAGCAGGTGTAAGGAAACATACATAAAGTTTCCACCCGTGAAGGGGATTACTGCTACAACATCCAGACTCCTTGCATAGCTTTAGCCATCAGTTCCTTCTTAACTTCCGGCCTGAATTCAACTATGCATATTCCAGTAATCACCTCCAGTGTCTATGTAGCAGTTACATACAAAGAAAACTAGTAAAGAGAAAAATTAGTAAACTGTTTCCTGTTTCATGAATTTCAATCGTCTTCTGTGCCAAACCTGACTGAGAAATTCTTAAATCCACATCTCCTGGTGAATTAGAACGGAAGAATAAATGGAATAATAACTTTTATTACGAACACAGGTATAGAATCCCTGGTCGTAATGGGATTCAAAGTGGACCACACAAAACTTAACAACAGTATATGACTTACATTATCCTTCAGCTGATATATACAAGTATGTACACTATGTACAGAGGTGAAATAGTATCACACAGTGACAGAAGATGGCAGAAGTAGAAGCCAGAGAGTGCACTGTACTCAACCAGCAGCTCAGACAAGTCTGTCAGTTTGCTTGGCACAAGTGAACCACATTGCTTCAGCTTTGGTGGGCTTGTCTGTGATTGGTCAATGAACGAAAGTACTGATTTAACGATTGACAACCTATTGATCGTTCGCTGGATGTGAGGCAGCCTATATGGGAGTGTAACATACGCCAAATAAAATGTAATATACTCGTAGCATGCTACAACTATCAAGAAATAACAAAAGAAATGCGACGATAAATGTAAAATTGAAATCAAACAGAAGGCTGCAAGATTTACCTGCTATTGTATGTACTTATGAAAAAAAAAAATAAAAAAAAATGATAATCGTTCCAGAGTGTAAAACGTTTATCAAAAGGGCTGTTTCCAGTACCACGGCAGGGAAGCCTAAAATTATAAGCACATTCATCATGGCTCGCTCTTCGGGCGTCTTTCCTAAAAGGATTCGGATGTTATGATCCTTGCATGACCCGCTGAACTTCTGTATCCAGGTGTGACTTACACAGCGGAGAAAACATTGTACTTCCCGGAGGAGCAAAGGAGCCACACCTTCCTTCTTCTAATTCATGGATACCATTGCTTCTTTATGTCAAAGAATATGACTCACAGAATTCTATATGTTATTCTACATCTCTCATGAAGTATTGCAATCACGTGACTAAAGTCAGCTGATTTATACCTGTCAAGGATAACTGATGTCACGCAGCGCGAATTTTTGTTGATAAATGAAGCAGCTGCTAGAGTACCTCATGCTTATTTCCGCCTCATCACTCATTCATCACTCATTCATCACTCTACAAAGTATGAAATTTCTGTCTCTATTTCATTCAACTCCATTATTACATATTTCGACTTTTCATGGTAATTGGAGGCATTTTCTGACATGCTTCATTTTTTTAGCTAAAATACTTATATCTGTCCATCTCTTACACACCTGTTTCCAAGACAACTCATTATCTACATTAAAAAAAAATTACGATTACTCTCCTTACTGTTAACTTGAATTCTTCGACCTTATTCTCTCATCCCTCACCTCTACCCTTCTTTTCCGTTATTTTTCATTTATCCCTCCCGTCTATTTTACATTCTTCTTGGAAATATAAACACAAATGCAGTATAATGTGATCCTTTATTGACAACGTTTCACCCACACAGTGGGCTTTTTCAAGTCACACACGGATCTACCTGGGGTGGAAGGTACGAGAGTATTTATAGTCATGTTCAGAATGTTGAGGTCAGGTGGAGAATGCTGCATCTGATGATGTACCGGGTGGGGTTATAGAGTCTTGGGTAGCTTGGCAGGGGTATTGGACAAGTTGTAGACCTTCTGCAGTGTTCTATGTTCTTATGTGGGATAGCGATGAAGAAGTTTCTTGGCGAGTGGTTCAGCTATGTTATAGAAGCCATTGTTCTGGTTGAAATTGTTGGTTATAGAGATAAGCGATGATTCCAGGATTCTTCTGTATTGAGTGTTGTCTTCTGTGGCTATAAGTCTTGAGTTTCTGTAGTTAATTAAATGGTTGTGTGAATTGCGATGTTGTACACAGGCATTCCTTGTATCGTCAGTCCTGCTTGCATATTGGTGTTCTGAAATGCGTGTTTGGAGGTCTCTTGATGTTTCGCCCACATATAATTTGTTGCAGTCATTACAAGGGATTATGTATACCCCTGCAGAGGATGGAGGCTTGTCCTGTCTACTACTGGTGATGTCCTTGATGGTCGTGGTTGTGGAGGTAGATACTTGGAATGATGTTTTGGCAAATATGTTGGAAACATGTTTGGCAATGGAGTTGTTGGGGAGGACTATGTATCTCTTCTCGGCAGTGTCTTCTCTGGGTGTGTTGAAGATGTTTAATGCCCGCCGTCTGCAGTCTCTGATGAAGTGACGTGGATAGTGGAGTTTAGAAAATACTTGTTCAATTATAGTGCATTCTTCCTCAAGGAACTCATTGCTGCAGATTCTGAGTGCACGTAGGAAGAAGCCTATAATCACACCACGTTTGGTTTTGGTGTCGTGGTGAGAGTAGAAGTGGAGAAGATCGTTTTGGTTGGTGGGTTTTCGATAGACTTTAAAACGAAGTTCGTGGTCAGCTTTGCAGAGCAGAACATCAAGGAAAGGAAGAGTGTTGTCGACTTCTTCTTCAAGTGTGAACTGGATTGTTCTTTCGTCTACAGCCCAGTTGTTTCCTCTTATCTTTATACCTCCACAACTTCTGCCTCATCTCTCTCATTCTGTCTCCCTCTTGTACTGCCATTTTTTTCCCTCACCTTCCATCTCTTTTTTAACACCTTTTTTCTATTCCTTTAACCTTTTCTTGGTCACCATCTCTCATCATCACATGATCCTTTTTCCTCTTTTAGAAATTCTTCCACCCTCATCTATTCCCTGATCACTATTGAGTCTCTTACTTCCCATCGTAGCCACTATCCTTCATTCTCGATGCCTATTATTCTCAACCACATCTCTTCTGCCCCTTCACTTTTCATCGTCTTTTCTCTTATCAGCTTTCCCCATCCCGTACCCATTCCATCCACTCTCTCTGCTCTCTCATCTGCTCCATCGTTTCTCTAATTACTCCATCTCCATATTCCTCCTCTTCAATTCAAGTTCTCACTTGTTAGTTTTCCCCTTCACATCCAATCCATCCTAATTTCTCCTATTTCGTATTCTACCATTCCCTATCTGCACCTTTCATTCCAAATCTTACCATCCGAACCTCTTCATCACTATAATTCCTATCCCTCTCATCCACCTCCCGTTCCTCTCCTTTCCCTTAATCATGGCCCTTCCTAGCCTCCTCACCCTTCAACTCGCCCTCCTCCCAGCAGTCACTTGAGCGTGAGGTTGAGGGCTCTTACCTGTTGCTCTATGATTTACAGTTCAAGTTCTGATGCCAATCTCTGTACGGTGAAACATGGTTCAGCCTCGTTTGTTTTGAGCTAGTGGTGTGAACTTTGCTTACCTGCACTCCCTCCCTCTCCCCCTCCCTCTACCCCTCCCTCTCTCTCTCTCTCTCTCTCTCTCTCTCTCTCTCTCTCTCTCTCTCTCTCTCTCTCTCTCTCTCTCTCTCTCTCTCTCTCTCTCTCTCTCTCTCTCTCTCTCTCATCGTCAACAAAGGACATAAATAATTCATATGCATCATTTACCAAGCCTCCACCAATTACTCTGAAGGAGGCCATAAATGCAGCCTTATCATTAAAGAGTTTGTCCTTATCGTAGCCTCCCAACAGCGGGATGATTCCTTCAATTGCCGCAGACTAGAATCCAGACTGGTGTGTTTACATTCGTGTAGCGTCAGAGGAGGATCCGGATTGATATATGTACGTTCTTGTAGACTGAGAAGACGGTAAGGCTTAATATGTTTTCCTTGTAGCTATCTTGTGGTAGGATATATTTACCTTATTTTTTTATAACTTCTGTTAAAATTCCGCAATAATGTTCCATTATCCACATTGAAGAATTCGAATATATTTGTGGGAACAAAAGGTTGTAACTGATCTGTTTACGTTCTCATATCTACTACTGAAATTCTTGAATGATCTATAACAGTAGCAGGGTCGTGAAGACATAGACGAGGATCTAGAATAGGCTGATTAAGGGTCTTGCAAAGAGTTGAGCATCCCTGAAAATTAATGTGTACATATTCGAAGACGGAAGATTTTAATAAGATTTCAGAAAATGTACAACGAATATATATATATATATATATATATATATATATATATATATATATATATATATATATATATATATATATATATATATATATATATATATATATATTATTTCCCAGTAAAAGTATGCCTTGGGCAAGGATGTGTGATACCACCATGGTTGTTTAATGTATTTATAGATGAGTTTGTAAGAGAAGTGAATGCTAGGGTGTTAGCAAGAGGGTTGGGGTTAAAAGATTAAGAATCTATCACAAAGTGGGAGTTGTCATAGTTGCTCTTTGCTGATGACACTGTGCTTTTGGGAGATTCTGAAGAGAAGTTGCAGAGGTTGGTGGATGAGTTTGGTAGGGTATGTAAAAGAAGAAAATTGAAAGAGAATGTAGGAAAGAGTAAGGTGATGAGGATAAAAAAAAATTAGTTAAAAAGAGATTGGATATCAGGTAGGAGGGAGAGAGTATGGAGGAGGTGAATGTATTTAGATATTTAGGAGTGGACATGTCAGCAGATGAGGTGAATCATAAAATTGACGAAGGAAAAAAGGTGAGTGGTGCACTGAGGAGTCGATGGGCTGACCACATCGACTCAAGGCTGAGGGACTGATTACCTCAAACTCCTCCTGTTCTTCAGTGTTCTCTTTTGTATGGACTGATGAAGCCACTGTGTGGCGAAACGTTTCCTCAATAAAGATACCCAAGCGTTGCACATATGTCTAATTTGTCAACTTTGTCCATGGAAGCAAAGAGGGGAATGTATGAGAGTATAGTTATACCAACGCTCTTATATGAGTGTGAAGCATGGGTGGTGAAAGTTGCAACAAGGAGAAGGCTGGAGGTAGTGGAGATGTCGTGTCTGAGGACAATGTAAGGTGTGAATATAATGCAGAGAATTCTTAGTTTGGAAATTAGGAGATGTGGGATTAATAAAACTATTATCCAGAGGGCTGAGGAAGGGTTGTTGAGGTGGTTCGGACATGTAGAAAGGCTGGAACAAAATAGAATGACTTCGAGAGTGTATAGATCTGTGTATAAATCTGCAGGATCTCTAGGTCTTTAGCAATCAACACACATCAGGAGGTTACAGAATTGCAGAAAAAGAGTAGGAAATCCAGGCAAATAGGTTCAGGAAAACGACTCTCTCAAATTTTGGAGATTGCAACACGGATGACCTAGAGTTATAATTCCTCTCCCCCCTGTGGTTATTTTGCATCTTTTATTTATTTATATATTCGACATCCAGCTGAGATCCTCTTCAGGAGAATACAAAGCAATTAGGAGAACGTATGAGAGAGAGAGAGAATTGCAGGTGATTCGAACCAGGGTCAAGCACAATTCGAACCAGGGTCAAGCACAATTCGAACCAGGGTCAAGCACAATTCGAACCCACCGCAACAGCAACTTGGCTATGATTACCACAATAATGGAGTCTCAAGTCAGTCACCAACCGTGCACTGATAAGGTAAGCAGAGGCCATACACTTCGACCCAATTGCATGTGTTTCGGGTGAATTAATCCTGCAGATACAACAAGTGTCAGATTCTATCTCTTGTTCTAACTATAAGTAGTAGATCGGAAGAAACTGTAAAATGGCAACTGTAATTTTATCGAAAAGAATATGAGGAGTCGAACAGGTATGAAAATGCGAACCCACTATTGTAGACATCAAAGCCAATGACTCGGCTTTGATGATTACAATAGTGGAGTTTCCAATCAGTCACCTAATTTTAACAAAACTCATCCCGTACCCATTTCATATTTGAAAATTTCTGCTTAATCACAGAGTTGGCACTGCTAAGAGTGCACTACAGTGCCACCATAACTGGTCCAAGAGGCAAGCAACCAGTGAATGCTGGTTCCTTATGAAGTTAATATGTGGAACGAGGCTCTTCCAGTAAATGCAATACATCTTTACTTAGTTCTACTATAGGCTCACCATAGCAGCTTCCCTGCAGTACTCCAACACTGCCATACCAGCACTACAACCGCCCTCACCACCATGGTACCATCACCATCAAGTGCACCATAAACAGCGCCTGGCAGCCTCTCTGGTTGCTGGCAGCCCCTGGAATACTTGTTGATAGTCGACGCCTGTGGTTAAGCATTATCATCATCCTAGTTTATGGTCGGGAGTCGTGGCATTAGGGGCCGTTGATTGACCTTTATCAACCCCTTGGGCGTTGGAGCATCAGCTGATCGCACACCAGATACGTGGGCCACTTGATCCATTCCTGCCACTTTCTGTGCTATATCCGCGCCAAACACCCTCTCTTAGCGGGTTCTGCTACGTTTGTGGTTTGTGGTTCCTTCTCGGCTTGTTAGCCAGCTTCAGTCAGTAAGAAAAGCTTATTGTTCCTTAAGGAACTCTTTTCAGAAAAGAGTTCTTTTGAGCAGTTCATTTTGTTTCGTTCTTGTTAGCTGGTTTTGATCATTTCAGGATGTTGTTAGCCGGTTCTGGTGCGTTTTGTTCTGGTTCCTGCGGTTCCTGTTGAGCTTGTTAGTTAGCATCAACTAACGGTTTAAGTTGCTTCTACAAAAATTAAGTTTGTTAGCATTAGTGAAAATTTTCTTTTAGGCTCCTAAACGGAGTTTGCTCATTTTTGGTCAATATTAGCAGGAGTTGCTAAATTATGAAGGCTAGTAATGTTGGTATCCAGAGGTTAGAAAATATTATATTCAGCTCATGAAAATTACCTGTTATTCACATTCATGACGGCTCTTACTTCCAGAGGTTGAATAATCAGATTAGTAAACCCTGGGATACCAGGACAACCCGTGAAAACCAAGCAGTGCGGTTTATTACCACTGGCAACCCCATTTTTTTTCTAAGATTCTCACCCAGTGCGACCCACAACACCCGTTTAACTCCCAGAGGCAGCAGGTGTTAGGAGACGTGTTTATACGTCCAGCCTCACCCAGGGTTACAATCAGGTAGTTTGGGGATAAACTGACCAGTCTGCCACTGTGCTACGAGGCAGTTTAATAAGCTCTTGTAAGATACTGTCCCTCTTGTAAATGACCTTTACATATTTAGTGTATAACTTTTAAATAATAATAATTATAGATTCCTCAATAGTGTTGGATTGTTAACAATTTCTGCTCAGCAGAGGAATTTGTCAACCATCTTCTATATCCTGCTGGTCTTGCTTGCTGGGAAATACAATGCGAGGAAATACAATGAGAGGAAATACAATGAGAGGAAATACAATACGAGGAAATACAATGAGAGGAAATACAATGAGAGGAAATACAATGAGAGGAAATACAATGAGAGGAAATACAATACGAGGAAATACAATGAGAGGAAATACAATGAGAGGAAATACAATGCGCACTTAATTAGACATTAGAGACATTAGACAGTGTTGCAACTGTGTCTAATTTGCTGACATATTGTCAGTGGTCTGGCCTACAATTATTCGAGAAATACGCTGATAAGAAATAACCCGAAACTCTTTAGATGACGACTTTACAGTTAAATTACATGTTGTATCACTGTTTTTATTCATGGCACAGCGTGTGTTTAGTAACAAACTGACAGAGTTAGCAACTTCTGCTAACTAGAAATCTTCGTCACTTAACGGAGGTCGCTACCTAAATAATAGGCCTCGTCTGAAGAGTTAGGAGGGATGGTGATGGGAGAGGGAGGGAAGGGGATGGAAGAGGGAGGGAAGAGGATGGGGAAAGATTTTAATCAAAATGGAATTTAAGCTTCCTACTGGGATAGGTGAGAGGTAATCGATGTTTATAAAATAGGCGAAGCAACCCTTTCCTGTCATACCTGTTGTCGTACCTGTCGCCGTACCTGTCGTCGTACCTCCTGTCATACCTGTTGTCGTACCTGTCGTACCTCCTGTCATACCTGTTGTCGTACCTGTTGTCGCACCTTTTGTCATAACTGTTGTCGTGATTCTTGTCATACCTGTTGTACCTCTTGTCATACCTGTCATCGTACCTCCTGTCAAACCTGTTGTGGTACCTGTTGTGCCTCCTGTCATACGTGTGTCAGGTCTGACAGTGTTAACACATGTCAGACCTGACAGTGTTGATACCTGCCACAGTGTCGACACCTAACACAGTGTTGACAGTGTCGAACCTGACACAGTGCTGACAGTGTCAGACCTGACACAGTGCTGACAGTGTCACACCTGACACAGTGCTGACAGTGTCAGTCTTGACACAGTGCTGACAGTATCAGACCTGACACAATGCTGACAGTGTCAGACCTGATGCAGTGTTGGCAGTGTCAGACCTGATACAGTGCTGACAGTGTCAGACCTGACACAGTGCTGACAGTGTCAGACCTGGCACAGTGCTGACAATGTCAGACCTGGCACAGTGCTGACAATGTCAGACCTGACACAGTGTTGATGCCTGTCGGACCTGACACAGTGTTACTGCAGGTACTGCAGTGTTAATACAGGTACTGGAGTGTTAGTGCAGGTACTGTAGTGTTAGTGCAGGTACTGTAGTGTTAGTGCAGGTACTGTAGTGTTAGTGCAGGTACTGTAGTGTTAGTGCAGGTACTGGAGTGTTACGGAAGGTACTGGAGAATTACTACAGGTACTGGAGTGTTACTGCTGGTACTGGAGTGTTGCTGCATGTACTGAGTGTTACTGCTTGTACTGGAGTGAGACTGCAGGTCCAGGAGTGTTATTGCAGGTACCGGAGTGTTAGTGCAGGTCCTGGAATGTTAGTGCAGGTACTAGAGTGTTCATGCAGGTCCTAGAGTATTAGTGCAGGTACCTGAGTGTGACCTTACTCAGGACAAATTCCAACGAATCCGTTATGGAAAACTGGAGGAGATTTTAACTAGAACTAAGTATACTACAAGCTCTGATCACACAATGGAGCGAAGAAATAATGTGAGGGACCTGGGAGTTTTAATGTCAATGATCACAACAGTGCTACGATCATGACTGCGAAGAAAATGATAGGATGGATAATTAGAACGTTCAAAACAAGAGATGCCAAGCCAATGATGATCCTTTTTAAATCACTTGCTCTCTCTAGGCTGGAATACTACTGTATATTAACATCTCCATTCAAGGCAGGTGAAATTACAGATCTAGAGAATGTACAGAGAAGCTTTACTGCACGTATAAGTTCTATCAAACACCTTAACTGCTGGGAACGCTTGGAAGCACTTGACTTGTACTCACTGGAACGCAGGAGAGAGAGATACATCATAATGTACACTTGGAAAATCCTAGAAGGAATGGTCCCTAATCTGCACACATGAAATCACTCCCTACGAAAGCAAAACACTGGGCAGCCAGTCTAAAATATTCCCTAATGAAAAATAGGGGAGCCATTGGTACTTTAAGTGAAAACACAATGAATGTCCGGGGCCCAAGACTGTTCAACAGCCTCCCACCATGCACAAGGGAAATTACCAGTAGGCCCCTGCCTGCCTTCAAGAGGGAGCTGGACAGGTATTTAAAGTCGGTGCTGGATCAGCCGGGCTGTAGTTCGTATGTTGGACAGCGTGCGGACAGCAATAACAGCCTGGTTGATCAGGCCCTGATCCACCGGGAGCCCTGGTCGTGGACCGGGCCGCGGGGGCATTGATCCCCGGAATATCCTCCAGGTAGACTCCAGATAGGCAGACCTGTGCTTGTGTTCACAGTAATGTGTGTGAATCGTATATCTTTCTTAATCTCTAAATCTGGGATAGGCAAGGTGGTCGCCCGGGTCGACCCTCAGCCTGCCATCCAGTCTACTAGCCTGCCATCCGGTCTACTAGCCTGCTATCCAGCCAGTCTACTAGCCTGCCAACCAGTTAATCTGCTAGCCTGCCAACCTGTCAGTCTGCTAGCCCGCCAACCAGTCAATCTGCTATCCTGTCAAGAAATCAGTCTGCTAGCTGCCAACCACTCTCTTAGCCTGCTATCCAGTCGCCTCGCCAGTTAGATGGCTAGCCAGCTAACCAGTTGGGTAGATTGGCAACCAGTCATTCAGTAAACTGGCGACTCCTTCATCGAGCTAACTAGGCAATCATCCGGAAAGTCAGGAAGCTAACCAGCTATAACGCCATTAAATTAGTTTGTCTACAAGCTTGCTAATCCGCTAATAATCCAGGTAACTTGTGAATCAGCAGAAAAATCAGTCATATTCTCAGTCATGCTGAGAGAGAGAGAGAGCGCAACATGTTGAGAGAGATGTTGCAAGGACCTTCTTAGAGGCGTGAGATGGGGTCAGATAAAAGATAAGGTCAGTGGGATTTACCGACCGTAAGAGCTGCTGTTGGAGACACGCACACTTGCCTACACACACACACACACACACACACACACACACACACACACACACACACACACACACACACACACACACACACACACACACGCACACACTTGGTGCAAACGGTTACGTAGAGGACTCGTTTAAGACTGGGGACCCTAAGTAGTGGTTGCGGTGATATACAACCCTCCACCTGACAGGAGACCGACACGGGAATACGAAGGCAACAACGAAGCGATGGTTGACACCATAGCAGAAGAAGCTAGGAGAGCACCTAGCAGAAGCAACTATGAGAACACATAGTAGCAACACCAGCTACGAGAACACCTAGCAGAAGCAGGTAGAACATACAGCAGAGGTAACTAGTAAAGCACCTAGCAGAGGGTAGGAGAGCACAAAGCAGAAGCAGATAGGAGAACACGCAAGGCTGAAGCAAAACTACTGATCATGTATGATTTCAACCACGGAGAAATAAATTAGGAGAACTGGGACCGAAATGTAGACCGAAAAAGAGGATGGATAAGCTCATTAAAGTGACAAAGAAGAACTTTATAATGTAAGCATGTTAGAAACACGACAAATATAGAAAGGACAGAAGCATAGGTGACATAAGTGAAAAATTTGAGAGCCCTCTGGGCACTAACAACCAGGCAATACTGAACTCAGAGTACCTTGTGGAATTAAATATCTAAGGCACAACAGAAAGTGGAGGGTACTTGAAGCCAGATCTTACGGAGGGATCGCCGAGGAAATTAGGGGAATTCCTGAATACGGTGCAGTTAGAAAGGGAAGAAGAAACGTCAGTGATTGAATGTGTTGATGGCGTATCAATCTTGACAGTACCGGGAGGCAGAGGAGAGCTTCATACCTAGAAGCAGAATGGAAATAGCAAAGTTAAAGAGAGCCAATATCAAAATGGTATAAAATACTGACAGGTTGTTAGGTAAGAGACATAGGCAACAGTTAGGCAACTCTGTTCGGAATAAAGTTCCGTAACTGTTGCCTATGTGTCTTACCTTCCCACCGTTAAAGAAGGCCCTTAAATCAACCGGAAATAAAGAAGCAAAGAAAAGCATAAATGTGTGGTAAAACTATAGAAAGCTGTGAATAGATAATGAGTAGATTAGACTGAAACGAATATGCAAGACTGAAAAGAGGGGCTGAGTGCCGATTTGAAAATGACATAAAGGCAAAGGCCAAATCTGAACCAAAATCACTTCACAGTCACATAAGAAAGACGACAGTACAAGACCAAGTAATTCAACTGAAAAAGGAAGAATACTTTACTGAAAATGACAAGGAAGTCTGAGAATTCTTTAACGATTTAAAGTGGTTTTCTCAGTGGAAACCGAGGCATCAGCAGAGACCCTAGGGAAAAAGGTACACCAACAGGTACTGGACACCATACACACAACAGGGAAGAAATAACAAAAAAACTTTAATTGTGATACATCAGAGGCAGTGAGGCATGACATGGATTCTGTGAGAGGGAGCAGAACCACTGTCTGAACCACTAGCTAAGATCAGTAAGTTAATGAACACTGGGCAGTTGCCAAAGATCTAGAAGACAAAACAGTGCAGTCTCTATTTTTAAGAAAGGAAGTAGACAGGAAACACTGAATTACAGACCAGTTACACTAACTTACATGTCATGCAAGGTAATGGAGAAGATAATCAGAAGCGGACTGACAGAACACTTGGAAAGAAAATATTTCGTAAACAGTAACCAGCATGGAGTCACAGATGACAAATCTTATCTTACCAACATTTTAGAATTCTTTGACAAAATAACAGTAGTTAGATAGGAGAGAGAGAGAGGGGGGGGGGAGGGAGGGAGGGAGGGGAGGAAGGGATGAATTGCGTTTCCTTAGACTGCAAGAAGGCATTTGATACTGTACTCCAAGGGAGACTGGGGCAGAAACTTGATGTGCAGACAGGAATAGCAGGGATCTTCTCAAATGCTTCCTTCCCCCTTAGGGAAAGGAAATGAAGAGTGATTGTCTAGGAAGAAATGTCAGAATGAGAAACAAGAGAGCTTCTGCAAGGATCAATATTAGAACCAGTATTGTTTTTGGTTTATATTAATGACACAGCATGTGTAATTGAGTCAGATGTATCCCTGTCTGCTGGTGTAAAATTAATAAGGAGAATAAAAATAGTTGAGGACAGGCTACAAATATATAGGAACAAACTACAAGACTGGATAGACAGGTACCTGCTTGAAATAAACCCGAGCGAATGCTAGCTTAGGAAAGGATCAAGAAAACAGGACCCAGATATGGACTCCGTTGACAAAGGCTGTAGACTTCACCCGAAGAGAAAAGCTTAAGGGTGAGCATAGTGCCGAGAATATCACTAGAACGTCACCTTAACCAAGTAACCTATGCATCTAATGCTCATCTAGCAAATCTGAGAATATCCTTCAGGAACCTCAACAAAGAGTCACTCTTAAACCTTAATACAACATATATCGGGCCCATCTTGAAGTATGCCTTCTAGCATGGAACCCACATCTAGAAAAAGCATGTTACGAAAGTGCAGAGCAGCAAAGAGGCTGGTCCCAGAGCGAAGATGTATGAGCTGTCAGGAAAGGCGGATTGAATTGAACTAACAACATTAGATGACAGAAGAACCAAAGGAGACATGACATCGACATACAAAATAATCAGAGGAATTGATAAGGTAGAGAGAGATCTCTACCTTATTAGTTCCGTGTGGAAGCTAAAGATTTAAAGATTCAGATGAACTACATGGATGTCAAGAAGTATTTCTTCAGTTTGTGGTGTGGTCAGAAAGTGGAGTGACCTCTACGAAGTAGCGGACGCGGACTCCATATATAGATCCAAGAGCAGGTACGACAGGGCTCTCGAGGCTAGGACGGGGTTAAATTGGCTAGCAGCAAGTTGAGAGGCGGGACAGGGAGCTAAGATTCGAACCCTACAATCACATATAGGTAAGTACGCACACACACACACACACACACACACACACACACACACACACACACACACACACACACACACACACACACACACACACACACACACAAACACACACATGTAGTATGTATATAACGTAGGTAGTAGGTTGGTAGACATCAACCATTCAGGGAGGTACTAAATTGCGCTTGTTATAATATGGTTTGGTAATTTTTGTAAGGTTCTTTTGGTATAATATTATTAATTTTTACATTAACATATATGAAATATATATATATATATATATATATATATATATATATATATATATATATATATATATATATATATATATATATATATATTATATATATATATATCTTTCAACGCATAAGAGAAAATTTTAGAAAGAGCTTAATTTTAAATAAGTTTTTGCTAATTTACCAGTTTTACCTATTCGGCACGACATATATATATATATATATATATATATATATATATATATATATATATATATATATATATATATATATATATATATGTTTGTGGAGGCTAGTACACCAAACGAGTAGTAGAATGAAATTAGCTTTGAGGCACCTACACCATCCTATGTTCTCGCAACATGAAGCAAGCCTAGTTCGCTAGGCTGAAGTTGTTTGAAGGATTGTATGGTCAAGTGGGTTCCACCTCCGGCTAGTAGCAGTGTTGTTATTGATTAAATACCACTTGTTCCTGGTTACAATAATACACACACACACACACACACACATATAAATATATATAGAATGGGGTCCACCTCTGGTGTGTAAATTGTGGGACCCATAGCCTCGGAGAAGTGGATAAAAAGGCTTCAAGGAAGAATATTTGGATTTCTTCCTGAAGCCGTTTGAATATTCCACTTCCCTTACCACCCCATCTTTTAATATATTTTTTTACCAATAGGAATATTTTATTACATAATATGGTACAGAAGATTTAAGAGATACATTGTTGATATATATATATATATATATATATATATATATATATATATATATATATATATATATATATATATATATATATATATATATATATATATATTGGAAAACGTCCAAAAAGCAACGATCAAATAATTCCCAGAGCTTAAATAACCTAAGATGAAATGTTGGAAACAATAATAATCACATTGATTGAGAGAATTAGGATGAAAACATATAATGTTATAAATGATACGAGAAAAGAGGTACAGAGAATTTTTTTAGTTCTTTCGAAAAGAGAAAGCAAGAAGCCAGTTATAAATTGGCTGTGAAAATAAAATAATGGTATTCTTTTTTCCAGAAAAAAAAATAATAGATATTGCATTTTGATTGATCATCTCCAACTGGCAAGCACTGAATGCTTTATCAGTTTCTTCACAATTCTGATTTTAATTAATTTTTCGCTCCTTCGAGAAAATACTTTACAATTATATTAAGTGTGGAAAATAAAAGATGTATCTGTGGCTACAAATTGTCTTGAGGAGCAACGTGTTGATGTTCCTGGCAGTGAAAAAAATTCATGGATGAAAATATCTCTGAAGTAACATTTGATAATGATTTTCAACACTTACTGATACAACTAGAAAATTTGAAGACTGAATTATAACGATATTTTCCAAATACTCACACAGACAGACGCCTCGTTCCTTAACTCATAACTCATAATGCCCGAAATGCTCAGGCATGCTAGTGGCTTTAATAATGCTTAACAATATCTTGTAACATGTAAATCTCACGTCGTATACTATGCAAAGGAATAAATGTTTGAATTTGTATAATCCATTCGCAGCAAATCGTAAGAACCTTCTAGAACATGTTCAGAGGAAATGCTAAACTTGATCAGTTGTGACTCTGCTCAGACTGACAGCGAGTCCCTAACACTCTGTGGTTTACATAGGCAGTCATGTTCGTGTCCGGTGCTGTCTGAAGCAATCCTTGGAATCCTCATTCATACCAGCGCTAAGAAGCAGACTCCTCGCTGAAGACGGTCTCCACGGAGCAGCCTCCATAGTATTACTACGGAAAGAAAGTTGTAATGAGAATATTTCCAACTATCTCATTCATGATCTTCGAGATGGCTGTATTGACACAGTGTTTGTTGTTTATATGGAGAGTACTCATGTCAGTGAATTTTGACACAATGTTATATACTTTCAAGTGTGACAAGGTGTATCGCCCCTTTCAACACACCCTGGGGTAGTGTGACGGAACAGCATCACCACCTCAACACACCCTGAGGTAGTGTGACGGAGGTGCACCACCACCTCAACACAATCCTGGAGTAGTGTGACGGAGGTGCACCACCACCTCAACACACCCTGAGGTAGTGTGACGGAGGTACACCACCACCTTAACACAATCCTGGGGTAGTGTGACGGAGGTACACCACCACCTCAACACACCCTGAGGTAGTGTGACGGAGGTGCACCACCACCTCAACACAATCCTGGGGTAGTGTGACGGAGGTACACCACCACCTCAACACACCCTGAGGTAGTGTGACGGAGGTGCACCACCACCTCAACACGCCCTGGGGTAGTGTGACGGAGGTGCACCACCACCTCAACACACCCTGGGGTAGTGTGACGGAGGTGCAGCACACCCTGAGGTAGTGTGACGGAGGTGCGCCACCACCTCAACACACCCTGGGGTAGTGTGACGGAGGTGCACCACCACCTCAACACACCCTAGGGTAGTGTGACGGAGGTGCACCACCACCTCAACACACCCTGGGGTAGTGTGACGGAGGTGCACCACCACCTCAACACACCCTGAGGTAGTGTGATGGAGGTGCACCACCACCTCAACACATCCTGGGGTAGTGTGACGGAGGTGCACCACCACCTCAACACACCCTGGGGTAGTGTGACGGAGGTGCACCACCACCTCAACACACCCTGAGGTAGTGTGACGGAGGTGCACCACCACCTCAACACACCCTGGGGTAGTGTGACGGAGGTGCACCACCACCTCAACCCACCCTGGGGTAGTGTGACGGGGGTGCACCACCACCTCAACACACCCTGGGGTAGTGTGACGGAGGTGCACCACCACCTCAACACACCCTGGGGTAGTGTGACGGGGGTGCACCACCACCTCAACACACCCTGTAGTGTGACGGAGGTGCATCACCACATCAACACACCCTGGGGTAGTGTGACGGGGTGCACCACCACCTCAACACACCCTGGGGTAGTGTGACGGGGGTACACCACCACCTAAACACACCCTGCGGTAGTGTGACGGGGGTGCACCACCACCTCAACACACCCTGGGGTAGTGTGACGGAGGTGCACCACCACCTCAACACACCCTGGGGTAGTGTGACGGGGGTGCACCACCACAACATACCCTGGAGTAGTGTGACGGAGGTACACTACCACCTCAACACAACCTGGGGTAGTGTGACGGGGATGCACCATCACCTCAACACACCCTGGGGTAGTGTGACGGAGGTGCACCACCACCACCTCAACACACCCTGGGGTAGTGTGACGGAGGTGCACCACCACCTCAACACACCCTGGGGTAGTGTGACGGGGGTGCACCACCACTTCAACACACCCTGGGGTAGTGTGACGGGGGTGCACCACCACCTCAACACACCCTGGGGTAGTGTGACGGAGGTGCACCACCACCTCAACACACCCTGGGGTAGTGTGACGGAGGTGCACCACCACCTCAACACACCCTGGGGTAGTGTGACGGGGGTGCACCACCACCTCAACATATCCTGGAGTAGTGTGACGGAGGTACACTACCACCTCAACACAACCTGGGGTAGTGTGACGGGGATGCACCATCACCTCAACACACCCTGGGGTAGTGTGACGGAGGTGCACCACCACCACCTCAACACACCCTGGGGTAGTGTGACGGAGGTGCACCACCACCTCAACACACCCTGGGGTAGTGTGACGGGGGTGCACCACCACCTCAACACACCCTGGGGTAGTGTGACGGAGGTGCACCACCACCTCAACACACCCTGGGGTAGTGTGACGGGGATGCACCACCACCTCAACACACCCTGGGGTAGTGTGACGGAGGTGCACCACCACCTCAACACACCCCGGGGTAAACCATACCCCCGGCCGGGATTGAACCCGCGGTCATAGAGTCTAGTGGCTAACGCGACGGGCTGGAGTTTTGAGACTCTATGACCGCGGGTTCAATCCCGGCCGGGGGTATGGTTTATTTGCAATCGTGTCATTACGATTTCTTAAGTCACCCTGGGGTAGCTGATCTAAATTTAAAACTGCAGGGCAAGAACAGTGTTTAATAACTTAGTAAATGATATCAATGCATTTATTGGGGATTTGAATAAGTTTGCAAGTTTAAAAAGAACAAAATAAATGTGCTGAAGATAATAGCAATTTTCCAGAACGTACTGAAAAAAATTAGATAAGTGCAAGCCATTTGAAAATGGTTTTAGTGATTATGCTGATGACGAACACTGGATACTAGCTTTTATAAACACCTTTTGACTTAGTGAACGTAAAATCCTGAAGATGCGTAGTAACATACAAATGGAACTTATTGATTTGAAAACAAGTTCATTATTGAAAATGAAATTTGATGAACTTCCGTCAGTCGCAAATGCTTTTGACATAATTTTTGGCGATCATTACCCTGTGAACAGTTTCCAGAACTAAGAAAATTTGCCCAGAGTTATATCTGGAACAACGTACAGATGCAAACAAACTATTTCATCTATTAAATTTATTAAACCGAGGTCGCGATTGACTGATTCAAGTTTGAAGAATTTTCTAATTAATTTAACTTCAACCATTACAATTCTGGCAAAATTAAAACAGACTCGGAAGTCTCAGTATCATAAGTAATGTTTATCTGATCTTTGTATTAAATTATTTTATGTAAAAATGTTAAATATGTCCATATTAACATATTTTTAAAGAACTCAGTGGGGATGCAAGTGTCGTAGACTCATGTGTATAGGAGCGTGGTAAACTTGGCCCCTGGTCTTAGTGGAAATATATCAGAATACAAAATCTTCTGGGGCAGACACACGCTAACACCATGCAAAGCATAGCACGGGTGGGGTTAGAACCCTCGATTAGAGTCACAAAGACCGTCGCGTTAGCCACTGGACCAGCTGGCTACAATAAGATTCATCCGACTATATCGCTAACACCACACTATGATACAGCGCTGAGTGACGCGGCTGTAACACAAACAATTGAACACCTTGTTACGAAGTTCCACAGAATTTCGCTCCCGAGAATCTTCCACGGACATTATATCACAAATTTCATTATATTTATCCGGTAGGAATTACAATCTGACACTTTCAATCACTCTGGTCATTCAATACGCGCACTCCATACAATTTTAGCTTGACTGCTCTAATAGCCAGCCCTAACGCCCGGTCATATATTCTAATCACCTCCTCCACGCCTCTAATACACTCACCAGACCGCACTAGAATAGAGGTGCGATCTGCATACCAATCATGCCAGGGTAAGTCTGACCACTTACCATCCTCTCATCTTCAACCACCTTAAATATTGCTATCTTAGAGGTGGGATCCTGTGAACAAGCAAACACTGACAAGCAAATGTTAACAAGCAAACACTGACAAGCAAATGTTAACAAGCAAACGTGAACAAGCAAACATGAACAAGCAAACATGAACAAGCAAATGTGAACAAACAAACACTGACAAGCAAATGTTAACAAGCAAACGTGAACAAGCAAACATTAACAAGCAAACGTGAACAAGCAAACACTGACAAGCAAATGTTAACAAGCAAACGTGAACAAGCAAACATTAACAAGCAAACGTGAACAAGCAAACACTGACAAGCAAATGTTAACAAGCAAACGTGAACAAGCAAACATTAACAAGCAAACGTGAACAAACAAACACTGACAAGCAAATGTTAACAAGCAAACGTGAACAAGCAAACATTAACAAGCAAACGTGAACAAACAAACACTGACAAGCAAATGTTAACAAGCAAACGTGAACAAGCAAACATGAACAAGCAAATGTGAACAAGCAAACATGAACAAGCAAACGTGAACAAGCAAACATGAACAAGCAAATGTGAATGAGTAAATACAAAATTTTGACAAACAAAAATAAGTAAACGTGACCAAGCAAACAGACACAACATGATCACTTGTTAAATACCTCGATCCCTGGTATTATTATTATTATTATTATTATTATTATTATTATTATTATTATTATTTACTGGAATTGCTAAATCCGTGAGGATCATTCAGGGTGTACCCAAATGACAGTCCCGAGTCAGACTTGGGGGCGTTGACCCCCGGAACTCTCTCCAGGTAAACTCCAGGTAAACAAGTACTAAACCCAGTGTACAGTACATGTACCACACTCAGTGTACAGTACATGTACCACACCCAGTGTACAGTACATGTACCACACCCAGTGAACATTAAAATGGTATAAAATACCGACAGGTTGTTAGGTAAGACACATATGCAACAGTTAGGTATCTTTATTTCGAAATAAAGATACCTAACTGTTGCATATGTGTCTTACCTAACACCACACCCAGTGTACAGTACATGTACGACACCCAGTGTACAGTACATGTACGACACCCAGTGTACAGTACATGTACCACACCCAGTGTACAGTACATGTACCACACCCAGTGTACAGTACATGTACCACACCCAGTGTACAGTACATGTACGACACCCAGTGTACAGTACATGTACCACACCCAGTGTACAGTACATGTACCACACCCAGTGTACAGTACCTGTACCACACCCAGTGTATAGTACATGTACCACACCCAGTGTATAGTACATGTACCACACCCAGTGTACAGTGCCTGTACTACACCCAGTGTACAGTACCTGTACCACACCAAGTGTACAGTACATGTACCACACCCAGTGTATAGTACATGTACCACACCCAGTGTACAGTACATGTACCACACCCAGTGTACAGTACATGTACCACACCCAGTGTATAGTACATGTACCACACCCAGTGTATAGTACATGTACCACACCCAGTGTACAGTGCCTGTACCACACACAGTGTACAGTACCTGTACCACACCCAGTGTACAGTACCTGTACCACACCCAGTGTACAGTACCTGTACCACACCCAGTGTACAGTACCTGTACGACACCCAGTGTACAGTACCTGTACCACACCCAGTGTACAGTACCTGCACCACACCCAGTGTACAGTGCATACAGTACATGTACAGTACCTGTCCCACACCCAGTGTACAGTACCTGTACCACACCCAGTGTACAGTACCTGTACCACAGTGTACAGTACAACACCCAGTGTACAGTACCTGTACCATACCCAATGTACAGTACCTGTACCACACCCAGTGTACAGTACCTGTACCACACCCAGTGTACAGTACCTGTACCACACCCAGTGTACAGTACCTGTACCACACCCAGTGTACAGAACATGTACCACCACACCCAGTGTACAGTACCTGTACCACACACAGTGTACAGTACCTGTACGACACCCAGTGTACAGTACCTGTACCACACCCAGTGTACAGTACCTGTACCACACCCAGTGTACAGTACCTGCACCACACACAGTGTACAGTACCTGTACCACACAGTGTACAGTACCTGTCCCACACCCAGTGTACAGTACCTGTAGCACACCCAGTGTACAGTACCTGTACCATACCCAGTGTACAGTACCTGTACCACACCCAGTGTACAGTACCTGTACCATACCCAATGTACAGTACCTGTACCACACCCAGTGTACAGTACCTGTACCACACCCAGTGTACAGTACCTGTACCACACCCAGTGTACAGTACCTGTACCACACCCAGTGTACAGTACCTGTACCCTCACCAAACACAGTGAGGTGAGGTAACGTCTTTGAGGTAACGTCTCGGAGGTAACGTCTCAGAGGTAACGTTTCTGAGGTAACGTCTCTGATATAACTTCTCTGAGGTAACGTCTCTGAGGTAACGTCTCTGAGGTAACGTCTTTGAGGTAACGTCTCTGAGGTAACTTCTCTGAGGTAACGTCTCTGAGGTAACTTCTCTGAGGTACCGTCTTTGAGGTAATGTCTCTGAGGTAACGTCTCTGAGATAACGTCTCTGAGGTAACGTCTCTGAGGTAACGTCTCTGAGGTAACTTCTCTGAGGTAACTTCTCTGAGGTAACTTCTGTGAGGTAACTTCTCTGAGGTAAATAACAAAAAGGCACAATACCGTGACTGGAACGATACACAAATAACCCGCACATAAAAGACAGAAGCTTACGACGACGTTTCGGTGTCATGTGTCATTTCATCCTGTCCGTATTATATACAATTCTTGTACTACTACTACTACTACTACTACCACTACTACTACCTCCACCTCTTCCTGCCTATATATAGCCGTCCTGCTCCTCCTCTGTTTGTGTGACTTTGTCAATGGTCCAAGTCGGACCGAAACGTCGTCGTAAGCTTCTGTCTTTTATGTGCGGGTTATTTGTGTATTCTCTGAGGTAACTTCTGTGAGGTAACGTCTCTGAGGTAACGTCTTTGAGGTAACGTCTCTGAGGTAACTTCTCTGAGGTAACTTCTCTGAGGTAACGTCTCTGAGGTAACTTCTCTGAGGTAACGTCTCTGAGGTAACGTCTTTGAGGTAACGTCTCTGAGGTAACTTCTCTGAGGTAACGTCTCTGAGGTAACGTCTTTGAGGTAACGTCTCTGAGGTAACTTCTCTGAGGTAACTTCTCTGAGGTAACGTCTCTGAGATAACTTCTCTGAGGTAACGTAACTGAGGTAACGTCTCTGAGGTAACGTAACTGAGGTAACTTCTCTGAGGTAACTTCTCTGAGGTAACGTCTTTGAAGTAACGTCTCTGAGGTAACTTCCCTGAGGTAACGTCCCTGAGGTAACGTCTCTGAGGTAACGTCCCTGAGGTAACGTCCCTGAGGTAACGTCTCTGAGGTAACTTCTCTGAGGTAACGTCTCTGAGGTAACGTCTTTGAGGTAACGTCTCTGAGGTAACGTCTTTGAGGTAACGTATCTGAGGTAACTTCTCTGAGGTAATTTCTCTGAGGTAACTTCTCTGAGGTAACGTCTTTGAGGTAACTTCTCTGAGGTAACGTAACTGAGGTGACGTGTCTGAGGTAACTTCTCTGAGGTAACTTCTCTGAGGTAACTTCTCTGAGGTAACGTCTTTGAAGTAACGTCTCTGAGGTAACTTCTCTGAGGTAACTTCTCTGAGGTAACGTCTTTGAAGTAACGTCTCTGAGGTAACTTCTCTGAGGTAACGTCTCTGAGGTAACGTAACTGAGGTGACGTGTCTGAGGTAACTTCTCTGAGGTAACTTCTCTGAGGTAACTTCTCTGAGGTAACGTCTTTGAAGTAACGTTTCTGAGGTAACTTCTCTGAGGTAACTTCTCTGAGGTAACTTCTCTGAGGTAACGTCTTTGAAGTAACGTCTCTGAGGTAACTTCTCTGAGGTAACGTCTCTGAGGTAACGTAACTGAGGTAACTTCTCTGAGGTAACGTAACTGAGATGACGTCTCTGAGGTAACGTAACTGAGGTAACTTCTCTGAGGTAACTTCTCTGAGGTAACTTCTCTGAGGTAACGTCTTTGAAGTAACGTCTCTGACGTAACGTCTCTGAGATAACGTCTCTGAGGTAACGTCTCTGAGGTAACGTCTCTGAGGTAACGTCTCTGAGGTAACTTCTCTGAGGTAACGTCTCTGATGTAGCTTTTCTGAGGTAACGTCTCTGAGGTAACGTCTCTGAGGTAACGTCTCTGAGGTAACTTCTCTGAGGTAGCTTCTCTGAGGTAACGTCTCTGAGGTAACGTAACTGAGGTGACGTCTCTGAGGTAACGTAACTGAGGTAACTTCTCTGAGGTAACGTAACTGAGGTGACGTCTCTGAGGTAACTTCTCTGAGGTAACTTCTCTGAGGTAACTTCTCTGAGGTAACTTCTCTGAGGTAACGTCTTTGAAATAACGTCTCTGACGTAACGTCTTTGAAATAACGTCTCTGACGTAACGTCTCTGAGGTAACGTCTCTGAGGTAACGTCTCTGAGGTAACGTCTCTGAGGTAACGTCTCTGAGGTAACGTCTCTGAGGTAACGTCTCTGACGTAACGTCTCTGAGGTAACGTCTCTGAGGTAACGTCTCTGAGGTAACGTCTCTGACGTAACGTCTCTGAGGTAACGTCTCTGACGTAACGTCTCTGAGGTAACGTCTCTGACGTAACGTCTCTGAGGTAACGTCTCTGACGTAACGTCTCTGAGGTAACGTCTCTGAGGTAACGTCTCTGACGTAACGTCTCTGACGTAACGTCTCTGAGGTAACGTCTCTGAGGTAACGTCTCTGTGGTAACGTCTCTGAGGTAACGTCTCTGAGGTAACGTCATACAACCTTCGCTATAATAAAACCACTATATTCTCACCAATCACTTGTTTTAGACAAATTTCGACAAATCAGTTTCAAGGTGAGTTGCATTTATTGCTTTAGAATGATCTCGTAGACTTAGAACCTAATTAAAGTGTGTGAGCCTCACCCTGTAGCCATGCTTGTGCGCTACCAGTCATACCTGGAGAGAGTTCCAGGGGTCAACGCCCCTGCGGCCCGGTCGGTGACCAGGCCTCATCCATCAGTATTATTACTGAACTTATTCTTTTCTATAATGGATATCAGTGACCTATTAGAATGTGCTAAGAATGTGTCAGAGTTGTGTATGTTGGGAGATACTGTCAGGTTCCTTTGATAAAGAGTGTGAAGGTCTCAGTCTTTTAAAAGGATGTGTATAAATATAAATACTGTTATATTGGACATAGTAATGATACTGTGGATGCAAAATGTACCTGTGACTTTGCAAATCTTTATATATCAGGTTATAAATGAGTTGCAAGGCTTTCATGCATTACTACATTTCTTTATCATTGTTAGTTGCACCTGAAACCTGCACAAGTTGCGTTTGGGGGCTTATATTGTAAGTTGTGTCAGTGCCTGTTTATAATCTAGCTGGCAAAAGTTAGTTTGAGCAAGTGATGGTGATTTTTCTGGGTCTTGTCAGTGGCAAGGTGAAGGTGATTTTCCTGGGTCTTGTCGGTGGCAAGTTAGGTATCGAATGTCTCAGAAAAGGTAGAGATGGGTTCGCCCCATCAATGTCTACTAAATAAAGTTTATTAGTATGATTTTTGCGCGTCAGGTGATGTGGTCGGTACTAAGCTTACCCTGAGACCCTGCCTAAGTGAACTTTCCAGGCATTGCCCCCCAATTCTGTACTCAGTTTCTGATTTTGTTTTCCTTCTCCAACTGTCATATCTTTGTATTTCTTGGGGCTGAGTTCCGATATCTACTTGGAAGACTAATCCTGCAGCTTATCCAGGTCCATTTGCAATTTTTCCTTGTACTCTCCTGTTCTTTTCTGTTCATAAGTTTCACGTCATCTGCGAACAAAAATATACATCAGATGCTATTTTTTTCCTCTTGCTCCACATCTGTTACGTTGCCATAGAACTCAAGTTGACTCGACACACAGGATTTAATACCACTCAAATCGTGATGATTATTGTTTACAAAAGTACCCCACTCTAGGTGTTTCATAATTTATAATTATCTTGTCTATTGCATTACGTATTTTTTATGTCAATGATAGACGCTTGTATTTTATTGCTGTGTGTCTTCTTCCTGAAATATTGGCAGTACATATACAGTCGTCCACACCATAAGCACTTATTTTTTAGTATGTTGCAAATCTTAGCTAGTAGTTCGTAGAACCCTTCTGCACTCTTTCAGAACCCAGGGAGAAACCTTATCTGGTACTGTTTGTTTCGAAACAAATAGAGTTTATGTAGTTCACTCATCATCTTCACCTCTTCTTCTGTTGTGTGTAATTTGTTCAGTGCTCACTTGTGTACTCGTCCATCTGTTTTATTTCCTTCTGTTTTATTTCCTGGTCCTTTACTGTCATCTTCCTTCTGATGTGGCTGTGTATCAACATCAGTTCATATCTGGCTTTCGTTATATTATAAATCTCAAATGGTCACTCTTTCTCGTTTTGTACCTATGATATTCATTTCTAGCTTCTCAGATCTCTTTTTCTGTTTTCTGATTTTCTTTCTGTATTTTTTTCATCCTCTTTCATTTTGGACTTTCTCCTCTGCATCTGTAAGTGAACCACGGACTTTCTCTCTTCTTATTACTTCTTACTCGACTTCTTGGTATTAATTTTTCTTCTGCTAAATTCTTCATCTCATTCATTTTCATTTTTACTGTGATGCATTCAAGAATTTTCTGATTGCTGGATAATCTGTTCTAAAGACTAGTTTCTCCTTTCTCTCCATTACTATGTTTCTCTCCATTCTTATTTCCACAGTGTAATAGGCATCCTGTTATGTAAGGTCAGAAAAGCCCAGAGACGTCTCATATTCTCCTGTAGCTCCATTAGTTATGCATAGGGTTAATATTAGGACCAAACTCTGTCAGTCTGTCTGTCTCTCTCTCTCTCTCTCTCTCTCTCTCTCTCTCTCTCTCTCTCTCTCTCTCTCTCTCCTCTCTCTCTCTCTCTCTCTCTCTCTCTCTCTCTGTATCCTGACATTTTCTTACATCAAGTTTTACATTACCATCCGGTCCTTTGTGAATATTCCAATTCTTCCGGTACGTTTACCTGCGGTTAAAATTTTAATTGATAAGTAGCTTTGTACTGGTCATGTAAATTCTTGGTTTTGCTCTTGCTATGGTGTCGACCATCGTTTTAGTGTTATAGTCAAACTCTTGTTACTTGCACTCTAATGACAGATTCCACCTCAATGCTATCACCATCTTGGCTACTCAAATCCTGAGTTTGTCTGCTATATATTCGTGTAACTCCCTACTATTTATATAATATCCTGGAACTAATGTTGTTTTCTGATTAGCAGTGCTGCTGCTTCTCATCCTCTCGTGCTCCTTCTATCCTTCCTCAGAACTAAGCATCCTGCTCTCTGTTTGAGTTATGTCTCTGTACGACGTATCATGTCTGGCCATGCCCCTGATATTCATTTATTTTATTCGCCGCTCGTATTTGTTACTCCATCTGCATTTGTGTGTCATAACTTGAGTTTCTTCTCGCTTAATATCCTTCCTTCTTGTTCCTTGCACATGAGTCATAGGGATAGCAGGAGAAAGAGAGGGAGGTTGAGTTTGGAAGTTAGGGAGAGAGGTGGGTGTTGTTAGCTCATTCTAGTGCTGGAATGAGTCTGGATTGTGTATGTGGGCGAAGGACAAAGTGGGTAAGGTTTGCTTAATTTTTAGTTTATGTTCTTAAAAAAAAGTGTGTGTGTGTGTGTGTGTGTGTGTGTGTGTGTGTGTGTGTGTGTGTGTGTGTGTGTGTGTGTGTGTGTGTGTGTGTGTGTGTGTGTGTGTGTGTGTGTGTGTGTGTGTGTGTGAGTGTGTGAGTGTGGCAGCATTGCTCCACACCCTCCAGACTAGGTGCAGCCTGATTGATAAAACTGGGAAAGGAGTGTTTGTGATCAGACCGTTGATCAGGAGCCAATACTTTATATTTTTAAGCTGACAGAAAGTGCTAAATCAATGCCTTATAGAAGTGTTCTTTAGTGTATAAGAAACTGCATTTAATGCATTAGAGTTGCTCTTAAGAGTGCAACCTTTTCTTTGCAAATTCTTTTGACAATTTGGCAATAAATATCTTTTAAAAACATTATGCTCGATTCATTAATATTACGCAGTAAAGGAGATAAATGGTATAAAATACCGACACGATCTGTTTGTGACTTGATAAATCCCGTTGTGTGGGCGAAGTGTTGTTATTGAAAGATTCCATTATACTGCAATTGTGTCTATTTTACCACGAAAATAAAGCTGAAGGTGAAGAGAGATCAGTGTTGACGATCTCTTCTCTGACAGGAAGACATATAATGAACTTATCTTTTGTTTTATTGTCTCACTGTGAGTTCCCAAGTGGTACTGAGCACTGTTTATTACACTCTCAGGAGTGCATACACTCTTATGATAATGTATATCCATGATTGCTTATGTTAGCCTAAAGACCAGTACACATTTTCTTAAAGTATTGAGATATCCCTATGAAGAATAAGCTTTGGTTTAGCTGGGGAGGGTTTCGGGGGTCAACGCCCCCGCGGCTCGGCCTGAGACCAGGCCGCTTGGTGGATCAGGGTCTGATCAACCAGGCTGAGTCTGCTGACCGCAAGCAAACTGACGTACGAACCACAGCCCGGCTGGTCAGGTACTGACTTCAGGTGCCTGTCCAGCACCTTCTTGAAGACAGCCAGGGGTCTATTGGTAATCCCCCTTATGTAGGCTGGGAGGCAGTTGAACAGTTTTGGGCCCCAACCATTGAGGTCTCTCAGTGTACTCGTGGCGCCCCTGCTTTTCATTGGGGGAATGTTGCAGCTCCTGCTGAGTCTTTTGCTTTTATAGTGAGTGATTTTCGTGTGCAAGTTTGGTACTGATCCCTATAGGATTTTCCAAGTGTATATTATCATGTATCTCTCTCGCCTACGCTCCAGGGAATACAGATCGAGGGCCTTCAACCGTTCCCAGGTGCTTTAGGTGCTTTATCTTATACGTGCCGTGAAAGTTCTCTGTACATACTCCAGGTCTGCAATTTCCCCTGCCTTATTAAAAACGGAATTGGTTTATCTTTCGTTACAACAATTTATGAATGCCTTTTTCGATAGGTTTCTAACTCTCAAGCTGGTGTATCTTTAATGAAAATTTCGAATTGTAATCGGTCTTGGTGGGTTGCAGTTATATTACCACTTGGACCATAATTAATGTTCTTGATAGTCTTAACTCTTTTTTTTACATCTAATAAATACTTCCAGATATACATTTACCAGTATGAAGAGAAGATTATTATCATTACTCTTAAAATCTATCACCACCATATAAATTTATCACAACTAAAAACCATACAAATATATTTTCGCTACACCATACAAAGTCATCACGTCGACACAAGTTTCAAAACATTCATCAGTAAACAATAAAACATAACTACACAATATTCAAAATATTAGATGTCTTTCATATTGAAACAAATATTATATATTGATGGTACAGAAGTCCGGCAACTGTATGAATAAAAAACACGTGCAGAACTTGTGAATCTTATGTGGAGACCTTTGGTCATCCAGTGGCTTCATCAGTCTAATGAAGAGAACACTACAGACGGTAGAAAACAGGAAGTAGTAGTTTGAGGTGATCAGTCTCTAAGCCTCGATGAGTCTACTGGAGACGGTGGAAGTAGTGAAGATGTACTGTGGGGTTATTAGTCCCTTAACCTTGAAAGTAGGTTCTCACTCCATCAATCTTTATGATTCTGAAGTAGATGCCTAAAGAAGTGAAGAAATAGAAGTGAAGCATGTTAGAGACATGATCACAGGTGGACGAAGCGCACTGCTGGAAGTGGCTCATGTCATTAGGTTAGGTAAACATGTACTGTACATAAATTCTCCGTCAATATGTCAAGACGTTGCTTGCGTCAGATAAGTATTATGTATCAATGATATACACAACTAACAGGTATATTAAGACGTTAGATCAGGATTCAGCTAAATCTACGTCTTCAAGAATAATGGACTAATTGCATCATCTTCACATCTCTATTGCTTCTGCTAACTCTTCTGTACTTGACTGAAGAAGCCTACCGTGAAGACGAGATGATTCCGAATAAAGATACCTAATTGTTGCATATGTGTCTTGTCAGTACTAGAGGCGGTGGAAGACGTAAAGTTATTTGAACTCTAACATATGTCTAGCCTGTTGTCACACTCACTCGTGGGCTCCGTTCACCTCTGACACCGTCTCTCAGCTGATTCACCTCCACTATATAATAAGTCAAGCATCTACTATAGATTCATCAAACCTGAAGGACTGAGCACCTCTTTTCGAAGCTGAGAGACTGATCATCTCCAACGTTTGTCACTATCTCCAACAGATTCATGAAGGCTGAGAGACTGGTGATTCCAGCTACTTCTCTTCCACCGTCTAAACTTTTATTCTCGTTATAGGATTAAAGTTCCTGGCCGACGATGTGAGACCATAATAAAGATGCCCAGATGTTGTACACGGGTTTTATTCATATTGCTTCAGGAAGAAATAAAAATCTTTTTCCTTGAAGCCTTTTGATCCACTTCTCCAAGTCAATGGCTTCCAGTAATTTCAACTAGAGGTAATAGTTATATATATATATATATATATATATATATATATATATATATATATATATATATATATATATATATATATATATATGTACATGCATATATCATGCCGAATATGTAAAACTGGTCAATTAGCAAGAACTCATTTAAAATTAAGTTCTTTCAGAAATTTTCTCTTATACGTTTAAAGATATATTTTTTCATTAATGTTAATGTAAAAATGTTTAATTTTGCACCAAAAGAATCTTAGAAAACTTACCTAACCTTATTATAACAAGAGCAATTTATTTTAGCCTAACCCAGCTAAATATATTTTAAATACGTCTACAGTAATTTAGTACTAAGCAAACACAATCAAATATATTTTTTTCGCTAGGTTCAGAATGATTTTGGCGAAATTATTGAATACACAAAATTTCATTTGTCCTATATGGCAAGATGAGCGTTGCTATTTAAGCCAAGATCGTAAGTTCTGCCTATTCGGCAGGACATATATATATATATATATATATATATATATATATATATATATATATATATATATATATATATATATATATATATATATATATATTATCACACTGGCCGATTCCCATGGCAGGGTGGCCCGAAAAAGAAAAACTTTCACCATCATTCACTCCATCACTGTCTTGTCAGAAGGGTGCTTTACACTACAGTTTTTAAACTGCAACATTAACACCCCTCCTTCAGAGTGCAGGCACTGTACTTCCCATCTCTAGGACTCAAGTCCGACCTGCCGGTTTCCCTGAACCCCTTCATAAATGTTACTTTGCTCACACTCCAACAGCACGTCAAATATTAAAAACCATTCGTCTCCATTCACTCCTATCAAACACGCTCACGCACGCCTGCTGGAAGTCCAAGCCCCTCGCACACAAAACCTCCTTTACCCCCTCCCTCCAACCTTTCCTAGGCCGACCCCTACCCCGCCTTCCTTCCACTACAGACTGATACACTCTTGAAGTCATTCTGTTTCGCTCCATTCTCTCTACATGTCCGAACCACCTCAACAACCCTTCCTCAGCCCTCTGGAGAACAGTTTTGGTAATCCCGCACCTCCTCCTAACTTCCAAACTACGAATTCTCTGCATTATATTCACACCACACATTGCCCTCAGACATGACATCTCCACTGCCTCCAGCCTTCTCCTCGCTGCAACATTCATCACCCATGCTTCACACCCATATAAGAGCGTTGGTAAAACTACACTCTCATACATTCCCCTCTTTGCCTCCAAGGACAAAGTTCTTTGTCTCCACAGACTCCAAAGTGCACCACTCACCCTTTTCCCCTCATCAATTCTATGATTCACCTCATCCTTCATAGACCCATCCGCTGACACGTCCACTCCCAAATATCTGAATACATTCACCTCCTCCATACTCTCTCCCTCCAATCTGATATCCAATCTTTCATCACCTAATATTTTTGTTATCCTCATAACCTTACTCTTTCCTGTATTCACTTTTAATTTTCTTCTTTTGCACACCCTACCAAATTCATCCACCAATCTCTGCAACTTCTCTTCAGAATCTCCCAAGAGCACAGTGTCATCAGCAAAGAGCAACTGTGACAACTCCCACTTTATGTGTGATTCTTTATCTTTTAACTCCACGCCTCTTCTCAAGACCCTCGCATTTACTTCTCTTACAACCCCATCTATAAATATATTAAACAACCACGGTGACATCACACATCCTTGTCTAAGGCCTACTTTTACTGGAAAACAATTTCCCTCTTTCCTACATACTCTAACTTGAGCCTCGCTATCCTCGTAAAAACTCTTCACTGCTTTCAGTAACCTACCTCCTACACCATACACCTGCAACATCTGCCACATTGCCCCCCTATCCACCCTGTCATACGCCTTTTCCAAATCCATAAATGCCACAAAGACCTCTTTAGCCTTATTTAAATACTGTTCACTTTTATGTTTCACTGTAAACACCTGGTCCACACACCCCCTACCTTTCCTAAAGCCTCCTTGTTCATCTGCTATCCTATTCTCAGTCTTACTTTTAATTCTTTCAATAATATATATATATATATATATATATATATATATATATATATATATATATATATATACATAATGTATGTATATATATATATATATATATATATATATTATGTATATATATATATAATATATGTATATATATATAATGTATGTATATATATATATGTATATATATGTATATACATACATATATATATATATATATATATATATATATATATATATATATATATTCATGTTTTTGTTTTCTGTAAATGTATTCTGTTTATTAATAAATGTTCAATATAGAGGGTGATAGATGAAAATATTCAAACAGCTCCGGGGAGAACCTTGAGTTTTCCCTGAGGTACGTTCATTGTCTTCTCTGAGGATGAGGATCCCCAGTCCAGTTCTAGAGGTGGTACTTCCCTATATATATATATATATATATATATATATATATATATATATATATATATATATATATATATATATATATATATATATATATATATATATATATGTGTGTGTGTGTGTGTCGTGCCGAATATGTAAAACTGGTCAATTAGCAAGAATTCATTTAAAATTAAGTCCTTTCTGAAATTTCTGAAATTTTCTCTTATACGTTTAAAGATATATTTTTTTCATTAATGTTAATGTAAAAATTTTTTATTTTGCAACAAAAGAATCTTAGAAAACTTACCTAACCTTATTATAACAAGAACAATTCATTTTAGCCTAACCCAACTAAATATATTTTAAATACGTTTATAATAATTTAGTACTAAACAAACACAATCAAATATATTTTTTTCCTTAGGTTCAGAATGATTTTGGCGAAATTATTGCATACACAAATTTTCACTTGTCCTATATGGCAAGATGAGCGTTGCTATTTAAGCCAAGATCGCAAGTTCTGCCTATTCGGCACGATATATATATATATATATATATATATATATATATATATATATATATATATATATATATATATATATATACAGTGGTCCCTCGTTGTTCGTAATTAATCCGTTCCTGGAGCCGTTACTATAAACGAAATTTACGATTTACGAATCAATTTTCCCCATAAGAAATAATGTAAATACAATTAATCCGTTCCTGACACCCAGAAGTATTAAAACAAAAAAAATTTTAACATGAAATATGCATGTAGTACATAAACAATACAATGGGAAATGATGAATGAAACATTAACAGCATAACACTTACCTTTATTGGAGATTCTTCTTAGTGTATTGGAGACTGGAGGAGGAGAGAGAGTGGATTGTTTATAGTTTGGAAGGGGAATCCCCTTCCATCAACACCTCAGGTACCATTTGCTTTTCTGGGGTTGCATCTCTTCTCTGTTTCTTAATGCCACTAGGACCACCTTGAGAGTCACTGGAGTCCTGTCTCACAAAATAACTGTGGAGAGAGCTCTGTTTCTGGCGTCTCTTTAACACTTCCCTAAAATGGCCCAAGACTTTGTCACTGTACATGTTGCCAACCTGGCTTGCAACAACCTTGTTAGGGTGATGTTTCTCCATAAAGCTTTCCATCTTACCCCACATAGTAAAAATCTCTTTAATTTCTGAAGAAGGCACCTTCTTCCATCTCTCTTCCTCCTCCTCTGCAGCAAGATTCTGAGCTGCGATGTGTTACTCTTCCTCCTGAAGCTCTTGCAGCTCCTCAGTGGTGAGCTCTTCATTGTGGTCTTCCACCAATTCTTCCACATTCTCCAAACTCACATCCAACCCCATGGAACTCCCCAGTGCCACAATTGATTTTACAACAGACATAGGCTCATTAGGGTCAGTCCCAAATTATTCAAAATCCCTCTTGTCGACACAATCTGGCCACAATTTTCTCCAGGCAGAGTTCAAAGTCCTGGTAGTCACTCCCTCCCAAGCCATACCTATAAGGGTTATGCAGTGGAGGATGCTGAAGTGTTCTCTCCAAAATTCCCTTAGGGTCAAGTGAGTGTCTGTGGTCACAGTCAAGCACCTGTGAAACATTGCTTTTGTGTAGAGTTTTTTAAAGTTTGCAATAACCTGCTGGTCCATGGGTTGGAGGAGAGGAGTAGTATTCGGGGGCAAGAACTTTACTGTGATGAACCCAAACTCCTCGAAAATTAGGTCATCCAAGTTTGGAGGATGAGCAGGTGCATTGTCCATTACTAGCAGGCACTTGAGATCCAATTTCTTTTCCAGGAGATACTCCTTCACACTAGGGCCAAACACTTAATTGAACCACTCGACGAAAATTTCCCTCGTGACCCATGCCTTACTATTAGATTTCCAAAACACACACAATTTACTCTTCATAACATTGTTTTTCCTGAACACTCTGGGATTTTCAGAATGGTACACTAGTAATGTCTTCACTTTGAAATCCCCACTAGCATTAGCAAAGAACATTAGCGTCAGCCTGTCTTTCATAGGCTTGTGTCCTGGCATTGCCTTTTCCTCTTGTGTAATGAAGGTCCTCTTTGGCATTTTCTTCCAAAAGAGGCCTGTTTCGTCACAATTGAACACTTGTTCAGGTTTCAATCCTTCAGCCTCTATGTACTCCTGGAATTCATGCACATATTTTTCAGCCGCCTTGTGGTCCGAACTGGCAGCCTCACCATGCCTTACCACACTGTGTATGCCAGTACGGTTCTTAAATTTCTCAAACCAGCCTTTGCTGGCCTTAAATTCACTCACTTTACCACTATTTGCAGGCAATTTCTTTACCAAATCTTCATGCAACTGCCTAGCCTTTTCACAAATAAACGAAGTAATAAGAGTATCTCCTGCTAATTGTTTCTCATTTATCCACACCAATAATAACTTCTCAACCTCTTCCAGTACTGGTGATCTCATTTTTGTCATCATAGTTACTCCCTTTGCAACAACAGCATCCTTTATTTCATTTTTCTTGGCCACTATGGAACATAAGGTTGTGTAGGGTTTCTTATGCATCCTGGACAGTTCGGCCACACTTTTACAATTTTCATATTGTTCAATGATGGTTTTCTTAAATTCAATCGTATTTCTCACCTTGTTTACCACAGGCTTGGCACTAGGAGCTTTCTTTGGAGCCATGATAGCTAATTTAGTACTTGCAAGCACTAAAATAAATGTAATATTATGAAATATTTCGCTGGAGCACATGAGGGGACCTTCGCTCACTGGTAAACAATGCCAGACTGGCTGCCGCCCTGGCTCACGCCGTGGGTACGCGTCCCGGACGAACTACGACTCGCGAGTCAACCTATGAAAAGCGAGTCCATGTTTATACGAAAATCCCTCTATGATTGGCGAATTTTACGATTGCCGGGAACTACGAAAAGCGGGGGACCACTGTATATATATATATATATATATATATATATATATATATATATATATATATATATATATATATGTGTGTGTGTGTGTGGGTGTGTGTGTGTGTGTGTGTGTGAAATTTTCAAACAGCTTCAGGGAGAACCTTGAGTTTTCCCTGAAGTAAGTTTATTCTTTTGTCTGAGGATGAGGGTCCCCAGGACAGTTCTAGAGGTGGTACCTCCGTATATTTTTTTTCGAATATATATGTATATATATATATATATATGTCGTGCCGAATATGTAAAACTGGTCAATTAGCAAGAACTCATTTAAAATAAAATCCTTTCTAAAAATTTCTCTTATACGTTTAAAGATATATTTTTTTCGTTAATGTTGATGTAAAAAATTTTAATTTTGCACCAAAAGGAACTTAGAAAACTTACCTAACCTTATTATAACAAGCGCAATTTATTTTAGCCTAACCCAACTAAATATATTTTAGATTTGTTTACAATAATTTAATACTAAACAAACACAGTGAAATATATTTTTTTCGTTAGTTTCAGAATGATTTTGGCGAAATTATTGCATACACAAATTTTCACTTGTCCTATATGGCAAGATGAGCGTTGCTATTTAAGCCAAGATCGCAAGTTCTGCCTATTCGGCACGACATTATATATATATATATACATATATATATATATATATATATATATATATATATATATATATATATATATATATATATATATATATATATGCAATAAGATCACAGTAAACAGGTGATTTCAGAATATGCAAAACAACCACTCTGAAAGAATAAGAAATTCCAAGCGCTTTCGTGACTACTCACATTATCAAGGAACTATGTTCCTTGAATGCAGTATTTTTAAATTGTGAGCTGATCTCTTTCAGTTACCATTAACTGATTATTTATTTTTTAATAATTTACTTCATTTGTGAAATTCTTCATAAAAAATTGCATGTTAATAATTCAATTTATCTATGAGATAAACTGAGAATGATTCATCTAATGAGTTTCAAACTTTTGTGCTGATGCATTATCCTGGAAGGAAGACTGGCAGTGTTAATGTGTGATGTACCCGTAAGTCCTAATTTTCCAATTATGTTTAACAAACTGGCATACTGGTTCTTGTGTGGTAACTGGAGAATCCTTCTACTGATCGGCTTTAAACCTTCAAAGCTGATATATGATGATTAAAATGAGATTCGGATTTTCTTTTCCGGCCTCCATAAGAGTGTCAGTCTACAGCTCCTAAGCCTTTAAAGGACTTTTTAATCTACAGGTGCTAGACTTCCTGAATGTGTTGAGCTGAGGCTCTTGGTCCTCTTCAATCTGTTATTATCATCACATCAGAATGTACAATTATTTACCATTAACTTGTACGTTTATTTTTGTCTTAAGCTCATCCCAGTGCCCCAGTTTCATGACGTAATTTAAGCAAGTATAATCTTGACAATAGTCAGTCATAAATATCCCACATAATTAATACCACTGTAGAAAGACGCCACACTCTCTGGAAAATTATTCTGGGACACTTGGGAACCAATTAGAATATTTATAAAATTCACTGGTTTATGTTTCGTTTGTTTTTGAGTTCCAGTGTTCACCAATTCGTTTTACCAAATTATTGTTTTTTTTTTTTTTATGTTTTGGAGGAGTCTCAACCACATGGCCTAACTCTCTGCAGTGTTTACATCTGAGTTCACTCAGTTTACCTTTGTGGTTGTACCTTGTGGGAATGTCACATTTGTTTACCCCTAACATCGTTGTACGTGATGGTATACAATACAAGATGAAGAATTAGACACATGTACGACATCTGGGTATGTTTATTTGTAGACGTTTCTCCAATGGTTGTTATGAAAACAGTACAAGGACATTATGTTCTTGTATTGATAAAACCATTAGATGGCGAAACATCTACAAATAAAGATACCCAGATGTCGTACATATGTCTAATTATTCACTCATAACATCAAATACACCAGCAAAATATTTATACTCACAGCTTCTCTCACAGGTTCAGTCTGGTCGAGAGAAGAATATTTGTTCATTTTCTCGTTATGTTTCCTTTTCAGTTGAGATGTGTCGGTCAACTCGGCTACTCCAAACACAAACTCAGGTACGTGATCCTCCTGAAACGTAAGAGAAATTAGATTCATATTATCCAATAAATGATCGCTTATACGAACCACACTAGGTTACTCGAAGTTTTGTCTCCTACTGATGTACACCTGTTCAGACACATTGAACTGCTCACGGGCAAACTCCATGTTAGTCGACCTATGCTGACGTTCAGTTAATTTATACTCTGGCCAGCCCATAGCCGGTATAAATTCACAAGCCCACAACACAGCCAATTTCACTATATAATATATATCATTTTCATCTGACATTCAGACCGCAATCTGTCATAGTCTACTCTGAATGTTGTAGATTATGGACTAGTAGAGCCCAGTGTTCTTTAGGACGTTTATTATCGAGCCTGATTTCCAAACATCGAAAAAAAATTCTCAGACTCAGGTTCAGGAAAATATTCTACGAATGACACAGACTTTTATATGTTGAAAAGTTCGCCATTTTCATTACGAAACTCTTTCCTCTCCCCTCCATCATATTCCTCACTATCAAGAGCCAGAGGTTCTTTCGTAGCTTCTAAATTAACCTTTGCTACATCAGGTGCCAAATTTGTTAAGAATAATTTTTGTCTCTGGCCTGGAACGATCCCACCTGGATTCTCTACTCGCGTGCGAATACGATAGCCAACATTGGAACGATCACAAATATGACGAGCACCTTGTACTCTGGCAGACACGCTAAGAGGACACACGGTTACAATAGCTGTATAATCGGGAAACAGTTAATTGCGTATGAGTTCACGAAGTTCCTTATCTGTTAACCTCCTCTTATATTAGACACTAGTAGCACATACGTCACTAGTAGCACATGCGACACTAGTAGCACATGCGACACTAGTAGCACATGCGACACTAGTAGCACATGCGACACTAGTAGCACATGCGACACTAGTAGCACATGCGACACTAGTAGCACATGCGACACTAGTAGCACATGCGACACTAGTAGCACATGCGACACCAGTAGCACATGCGTCACCAGTAGCACATGCGTCGCAACAGCAACGCAGTGAGGCAGAGAATGAAACGTGAAACATTGTCACCAAACGACTTGTGTAGCAACAGCGCCAGAACTCAACTAACAAGATACAGTACTCAGAACGAAGACAGGCCTCCATTACACGAACTACAGCACTTTTGTTACATGCCTGTAGTACCTGGCTGTGCTATAACCCAGTAAGTCACAACAACAAGCAACAAGAAAACAAGTCAACTCTTTTAGGTCATCAACCATAAATTTTTTTTTACAAATATCTCTGTTTCTTATAAAAATGTTTTTACTGTTTACCATTAAATTAGCCCGTGTTGACTGGCACCCTTTGTATATAGTGTACATAGTAATTAATGAAGGAATATGCTTTGTTGTACAAGTTTTTACAAAGTTCACGTTTTTCCTTGTTCACTGCTGTAACTTGGTGTCGCTGACCTGCTAAAGAAGTTCTGGAGACTGTAAAATTGATACAGCTGAACGTACCACTGTGGGTCGTCACACTGGTAGTCGTCTGATCGTGTGTTACCAGGTGAACGCAGCAGTGTAGATGGTTACACTGGTAGACCTGTGGTCGTGTGGTACCAGGTGAACGTAGCAGAGTAGGTCGTCACACTGGTAGTCGTCAGTGGTGGTTGTCTAGGAGCCCTGGCTAGACAAACTAAGATTTATGAAGGTAGATTACTACCTGTGTGTGACGCAGCGACCAGCACAGTACATCAGCGGAGAGGGTGTACGGGGATTAGTGGGTGGGAATGTGGGTGGTGGGGTGGAAGGCGAGGCTTGAAGGGGCCGTACAGACAATAACAACACCAGTAGCAACAATATCAGTACCACCAGCAACAAAAACAGTACCACCAGCAACAATAACAGTACCAGCAGCGACAATAGCGGTACTAGTAGCAACAATAACAGTACTGGTAGCAACAATAACAGTACCAGCAGCAACAATAACAGTACCAGCAGCAACAATAACAGTACCAGCAGCAACAATAACAGTACCAGCACCGACAATAACAGTACCAGTAGCAATAACAGTATCACCAGCAACAATAACAGTACCAATAGCAACAATAACAACAACAATAGCAACAATAACAGTACCAATAGCAACAATAACAGTACCAGTAGGAACAATAACTGTGCCAGTAGCAATAACAGTGCCAGTAGCAACAATAACAGTATCAGTAGCAACAGTAACAGTACAAGTGGCAACAATAACTGTACCAGTAGTAACAATAACTGTACCAATAGCTACAATAACTGTACCAGTAGTAACAATAACTGTACCAATAGCTACAATAACTGTACCAGTAGTAACAATAACTGTGAGAGTAAGACACATGTGCAACATCTGGGTATCTTTATTGTAGACGTTTCGCCATCCAGTGGCTTTATCAATACAAATTCTAGGACATAACTTGAAGACAGTAGAACTATGTACAGAAGATGAGGTAATCAGTCCCTCAACCTAGGAGTAGGTGCGAACAGCACCATAGTCGTGGAGATTCTGAAGCAGAAGAAATAATCCTGGCGCTTATATAGTAACGTCAGGTGAAGCAGACGAGGGCAAATTCACTGGTAGGCGGGATTCCCCAGTGGAAGTAGGTCCTTCCCAAAGAGATGGGTTAGTTGTAGTAGTCGTGAAGGTTATGTACATGTCCTCTGAATTAAGATTCCATGATGTTGCAGTGTCTGACAAGTTGTGTACGAATGGTATATAATACCGACAAGATGAGAGTAAGACACATGTGCAACATCTGGGTATCTTTATTGTAGACGTTTCGCCATCCAGTGGCTTTATCAATACAAATACCCAGATGTTGCACATGTGTCTTACTCTCATCTTGTCGGTATTATATACCATTCGTACACAACAATAACTGTACCAATAGCTACAATAACTGTACCAGTAGTAACAATAACTGTACCAGTAGCAACAATAACAGCACCAGTAGCAACAACAACTGTACCAGCAGCAACAATAACTGTACCAGTAGCAACAAAAGGAGCAGTACCAGTATCAACAACAGTACTAGCAGCATCAATAACAGACTCAGTAGCAATAATAATAGTACTAGCAGCAACAACGGTACTAACAGCAAGAACAACTGTACCAACAGTAACAATAACAGCACCACATCGACATTAACAGCACCCCTGTCATCTTAATCTATGCTGGTTGAAAGTTGAACGTATCTTCCCATCTCCACCACTCATCGCTGCTACATTGTTACCATATAAATCCACCACAACTATTAGGCTAGTTAGATTCAAGCGACTTCTGACTACCTCTTTAGATCTGTGGATCCAGCCGGTTCTCGACTGTCATAAAACTGTACGTCCTTGTTGCAAATGGATCCGGCTTTTAGAATACGCTTTATTAGTGCCTACGCATCTTTATTTTAGGCCAATGTGGAGGCTATAAATTTGTTAAAAGCCGTTAACATGTTTAATTCAAGGTGAATTAACCTTGAAAGATGGTTGTGTTGGTGGTGAGAGAGTTGTGATGATGGAAAGGTTTTGGCGATGGGGAAAAGGTTGTAGTGGGGGGGGGGGACAGTGAAGCTCTAATGCCTAGAAATATTAAACTAAAAACGCACGGTTGCACCACAGTGTCCTTCAGGTAATGCAAAATGAGATATTGCAGTGACAACGTGGCAAAATTTATAATCAATCAAAATATTAAAATAACATATATCAACAGTACATATAACAAGAGTCTGTGAAGCTATAATTGTGAAACTGAAAATTATTGATGAACTCCACATGGTATCATGAAGACGCCTGAAGTGATGTGGTTATCAATTTCTTTTTAAAAATGCCTTTTATGGTGTTGAAGGGTATATTGTGTTTGTTGGAGGGTATATTGTGTTTGTTGGAGGGTATATTGTGTTTGTTGGAGGGTATATTGTGTTTGTTGGAGGGTATATTGTGTTTGTTGGAGGGTATATTGTGTTTGTTGGAGGGTATATTGTGTTTGTTGGAGGGTATATTGTGTTTGTTGGAGGGTATATTGTGTTTGTTGGAGGGTATATTGGTTTGTTGGAGGGTATATTGTGTTTGTTGGAGGGTATATTGTGTTTGTTGGATGGTATATTGTGTTTGTCGGAGGTTATATTGTGTTTGTTGGAGTATATTGTGTTTGTTGGAGGGTATATTGTGTTTGTTGGAGGGTATATTGGTTTGTTGGAGGGTATATTGTGTTTGTTGGAGGGTATATTGTGTTTGTTGGAGGGTATATTGTGTTTGTTGGAGGGTATATTGTGTTTGTTGGAGGGTATATTGGTTTGTTGGAGGGTATATTGTGTTTGTTGGAGGGTATATTGTGTTTGTTGGATGGTATATTGTGTTTGTTGGAGGGTATATTGTGTTTGTTGGACCCGGGTATATTGTGTTTGTTGGAGGGCATATTGTGTTTGTTGGAGGGTATATTGGTTTGTTGTAGGGTATATTGTGTTTGTTGGAGGGTATATTGTGTGTTGGAGGGTATATTGTGTGTGTTGGAGGGTATATTGTGTGTGTTGGAGGGTATGTTGTGTGTGTTGGAGGGTATATTGTGTGTGTTGGAGGGTATATTGTGTGTGTTGGAGGGTATGTTGTGTGTGTTGGAGGGTATATTGTGTGTGTTGGAGGGTATATTGTGTGTTGGAGGGTATATTGTGTGTGTTGGAGGGTATATTGTTTGTGTTGGAGGGTATATTGGTCATCTTGATATTAGCCGCAGCTAAGGATTTACATGGTTATTATTTATCGTTTTGAGTGGCAGTATTGGTTTAGAAAAACACGTGCGCAAACACTAGGATATATTTGTTAGAAAACGTTTCGGTCCTGCGACCATCACTTCTAACAGTGTTCACTTGCCTTTCTAAACCAGTTTATTGGTATCTAATGCCAAGGTTTATACCACTGATGGTACTATATATATCTGCTGGGGTTGGATTCATAACTGGCATTGTTGAGTATTTTGTCGGCTCTTCTCCTGAAGTCGGTAATTGAAGGGTTGTGGACAGAAAGGTTCAAGGAAGTCTCTGTTGATGTAATTGCATTCCTCTTCGAGGAATATTCCCACGTATTGTTCTAGTGTCGTGATGTGATAGGTAGTGCCTTAGACCATTTTTGTTTGTGGCTTTCTTGCGATATTCTTTAAAGTTTAGTTTATCTTAACCTCAGGAGAAGATAACATCCAGAAGAGACATCTGCCCTTCCGTGTCGCCTTCCTTGGTAAATTTGACTGAAGGTTCTGCCGACTTTATGTATGAAAAAGGGTTGGATGATAAGACACATGTGCAGCAGTTAGGTATCTTTATTCCGAAACGTTATGCTTTCACGTAGGCTTCTTCAGTCGAATACAGGGAAGGCAGCAGAAGTAGTAGAGACGTCAAGACAAAGTAATTAGTCCATCACCCTCCAAGACTTCTCTGCTCCTTCTGTTGCCTCTGTATTCGTCTGAAGAAACCTACTGTGTAGGCGAAACGTTTCGGAATTAAGATACCTAACATGTGTCTTGCTTATCAACTTGTCGGTATTGTACCATCATCGTATTCAGAGGATGTAGGATGCTGAAGCGTCTAGAACGATAACCAGGATGTCATCATTGTATCTTAGCTGTGTTACCTCGTTTGATTTTTTCTTCTCCGAATGTTCCATGGACAGTCTTCCTGTTTACTGCGTTCACTGGTGAACATATTGTTCAGCTGAATGTCTGCTTGTACATGAAGTCCTCCTAAGGGAAGTAATTAAAGCCAACACAGTTCGAGTGCATCAAAACATTACGGGAATTTGCACCTCCTAGTCTCTTGGCGTCCGTCATGAGGTAATTTCATACGTATTCCTAAACCCGTGTATGAAGCGTCCCTCCACTGTTTTGTCCAGATCACATTAATTCCTGAACCGTCTTGAGGTTCAAGAAACACTCCTTGATATCCCTGTAATTCATGCGTTGGTGGCCCGGTGGCCTGGTGGCTAAAGCTCCCGCTTCACACACGGAGGGCCCGGGTTCGATTCCCGGCGGGTGGAAACATTTCGACACGTTTCCTTACACCTGTTGTCCTGTTCACCTAGCAGTAAATAGGTACCTGGGTGTTAGACGACTGGTGTGGATCGCATCCTGGGGGACAAGATTAAGGACCCCAATGGAAATAAGACAGACAGTCCTCGATGACGCACTGACTTTCTTGGGTTATCCTGGGTGGCTAACCCTCCGGGGTTAAAAATCCGAACGAAATCTTATCTTATCTTAACTTCCAACCGAGCCTTCGTGTGCTCGTTCCCTATATATACATTTCCAGCCTGTACAAAAGTGTGCATACCTCTACATAAGGCCCGCTTAGTTTTTATGACCATACCAATTGCCTAAACTAACAGACATATATGCAGATTGAAATACCCGGACGACGAAGTTCCGTAGCGGTAACCGAATTTATTGCCAAAGTGCTGAATTTATTGCCAAACTTCTGAATTTATTGCCAGAATAACCGGATTTCGAAGTAATCCACGGGGGCCATTGAGAAAGGAAAGATTCTGCCGCTGATTGTCGTGTTTTCCTGTCGTTAACTGGGATTATTTTCTTATATGCGACACAATCTTCGGGAGTTGATTTACAGTGAGATCTAAAAATGCAGCGTCGGAATTTATTTTTGAGGTTTTCTTGATTGTGGGTTTGTGATGGTAATATTGTGGTCACGTGACCGCTCCTGCTCAATATACCAAAAATTCTAAATGATACAAATATATATTATTTTTGTTTATTTATTTAATGCAAAGCTAGATATACGTGAAACATGATTAATGTAACACCAGTATCAACACCAGTATCAACACCAGTATCAACACCAGTATCAACACCAGTATCAACACCAGTATCAACACCAGTATCAACACCAGTATCAACACTGGTATCAACACCGGTATCAACACCGGTATCAACACCAGTATCAACACCAGTATCAACACCAGTATCAACACCAGTATCAACACCAGTATCAACACCAGTATCAACACCAGTATCAACACCAGTATCAACACCAGTATCAACACCGGTATCAACACCGGTATCAACACCAGTATCAACACCAGTATCAACACCAGTATCAACACCAGTATCAACACCAGTATCAACACCAGTATCAACACCAGTATCAACACCGGTATCAACACCGGTATCAACACCAGTATCAACACCGGTATCAACACCAGTATCAACACCAGTATCAACACCAGTATCAACACCGGTATCAACACCGGTATCAACACCGGTATCAACACCGGTATCAACACCAGTATCAACACCGGTATCAACACCAGTATCAACACCAGTATCAACACCAGTATCAACACCAGTATCAACACCGGTATCAACACCAGTATCAACACCAGTATCAACACCAGTATCAACACCAGTATCAACACCGGTATCAACACCGGTATCAACACCGGTATCAACACCAGTATCAACACCAGTATCAACACCGGTATCAACACCAGTATCAACACCAGTATCAACACCAGTATCAACACCAGTATCAACACCAGTATCAACACCGGTATCAACACCGGTATCAACACCAGTATCAACACCAGTATCAACACCAGTATCAACACCAGTATCAACACCAGTATCAACACCAGTATCAACACCATTATCAACACCAGTATCAACACCGGTATCAACACCAGTATCAACACCAGTATCAACACCAGTATCAACACCAGTATCAACACCAGTATCAACACCATTATCAACACCAGTATCAACACCGGTATCAACACCAGTATCAACACCAGTATCAACACCAGTATCAACACCATTATCAACACCAGTATCAACACCAGTATCAACACCAGTATCAACACCAGTATCAACACCAGTATCAACACTGGTATCAACACCAGTATCAACACCAGTATCAACACCAGTATCAACACCATTATCAACACCAGTATCAACACCATTATCAACACCAGTATCAACACCGGTATCAACACCAGTATCAACACCAGTATCAACACCATTATCAACACCAGTATCAACACCAGTATCAACACCAGTATCAACACCAGTATCGACACCATTATCAACACCAGTATCAACACCGGTATCAACACCAGTATCAACACCAGTATCAACACTGGTATCAACACCAGTATCAACACCAGTATCAACACCAGTATCAACACCATTATCAACACCAGTATCAACACCATTATCAACACCAGTATCAACACCGGTATCAACACCAGTATCAACACCAGTATCAACACCATTATCAACACCAGTATCAACACCAGTATCAACACCAGTATCAACACCAGTATCAACACCGGTATCAACACCAGTATCAACACCAGTATCAACACCATTATCAACACCAGTATCAACACCATTATCAACACCAGTATCAACACCAGTATCAACACCAGAATCAACACCAGTATCAACACCAGTATCAACACCAGTATCAACACCAGTATCAACACCGGTATCAACACCAGTATCAACACCAGTATCAACACCGGTATCAACACCAGTATCAACATCGGTAACAACACCGGTATCAACACCGGTATCAACACCAGTATCAACACCAGTATCAACACCAATATCAACACCGGTATCAACACCAGTATCAACCGATATCAACACCGGTATCAACACCGGTATCAACACCAGTATCAACACCGGTATCAACACCGGTATCAACACCAGTATCAACACCGGTATCAACACCAGTATCAACACCGGTATCAACACCAGTATCAACACCAATATCAACACCGGTATCAACACCAGTATCAACACCAATATCAACACCGGTATCAACACCAGTATCAACACCGATATCAACACCGGTATCAACACCAGTATCAACACCGATATCAACACCGATATCAACACCGGTATCAACACCAGTATCAACACCGATATCAACACCAGTATCAACACCGATATCAACATCGGTATCAACACCAGTATCAACACCGGTATCAACACCAATATCAACATCGGTATCAACGCCAGTATCAACACCAATATCAACACCGGTATCAACACCAGTATCAACACCGATATCAACACCAGTATCAACACCAATATCAACACCAATATCAACACCAGTATCAACACCGGTATCAACACCGGTATCAACACCAGTATCAACACCAGTATCAACACCAGTATCAACACTGGTATCAACACCAGTATCAACACCGGTATCAACACCAGTATCAACACCAGTACCAACACCAGTATCAACACCAGTATCAACACCAGTATCAACACCAGTATCAACACTGTTATCAACACCAGTATCAACACCGGTGTCAACACCGGTATCAACACCAGTATCAACACCAGTATCAACACCAGTATCAACACCAGTATCAACACCAGTATCAACACCAGTATCAACACTGGTATCAACACCAGTATCAACACCGGTGTCAACACCAGTATCAACACCAGTATCAACACCGGTATCAACACCGGTATCAACACCGGTATCAACACCAGTATCAACACCAGTATCAACACCGGTATCAACACCAGTATCAACACCAGTATCAACACCAGTATCAACACCAGTATCAACACCGGTATCAACACCGGTATCAACACCAGTATCAACACCAGTATCAACACCAGTATCAACACCGGTATCAACACCAGTATCAACACCAGTATCAACACCAGTATCAACACAATTATCAACACCAGTATCAACACCGGTATCAACACCAGTATCAACACCAGTATCAACACCAGTATCAACACCAGTATCAACACCATTATCAACACCAGTATCAACACCGGTATCAACACCAGTATCAACACCAGTATCAACACCATTATCAACACCAGTATCAACACCAGTATCAACACCAGTATCAACACCAGTATCAACACCATTATCAACACCAGTATCAACACCGGTATCAACACCAGTATCAACACCAGTATCAACACTGGTATCAACACCAGTATCAACACCAGTATCAACACCAGTATCAACACCATTATCAACACCAGTATCAACACCATTATCAACACCAGTATCAACACCGGTATCAACACCAGTATCAACACCAGTATCAACACCATTATCAACACCTGTATCAACACCAGTATCAACACCAGTATCAACACCAGTATCAACACCGGTATCAACACCGGTATCAACACCAGTATCAACACCAGTATCAACACCAGTATCAACACCATTATCAACACCAGTATCAACACCATTATCAACACCAGTATCAACACCAGTATCAACACCAGAATCAACACCAGTATCAACAGTATCAACACCAGTATCAACACCAGTATCAACACCGGTATCAACACCAGTATCAACACCAGTATCAACACCGGTATCAACACCGGTATCAACACCAGTATCAACACCGGTATCAACACCAGTATCAACACCAGTATCAACACCGGTATCAACACCAGTATCAACACCAGTATCAACACCGGTATCAACACCAGTATCAACACCAGTATCAACACCGGTATCAACACCAGTATCAACACCAGTATCAACACCGGTATCAACACCAGTATCAACACCGGTATCAACACCAGTATCAACACCGGTATCAACACCAGTATCAACACTGGTATCAACACCAGTATCAACACCGGTATCAACACCGGTATCAACACCGGTATCAACACCAGTATCAACACCAGTATCAACACCGGTATCAACACCAGTATCAACACCGGTATCAACACCGGTATCAACACCGGTATCAACACCGGTATCAACACCGGTATCAACACCAGTATCAACACCGGTATCAACACCAGAATCAACACCGATATCAACACCGGTATCAACACCGATATCAACACCGGTATCAACACCAGTATCAACACCAGTATCAACACCAGTATCAACACCGGTATCAACACCAGTATCAACACCAGTATCAACACCGGTATCAACACCAGTATCAACACCGGTATCAACACCAGTATCAACACCAGTATCAACACCAGTATCAACACAGGTATCAACACCAGTATCAACACCGGTATCAACACCAGTATCAACACCAGTATCAACACCAGTATCAACACTGGTATCAACACCAGTATCAACACCGGTATCAACACCAGTATCAACACCAGTACCAACACCAGTATCAACACCAGTATCAACACCAGTATCAACACCAGTATCAACACTGGTATCAACACTGTTATCAACACCAGTATCAACACCGGTGTCAACACCGGTATCAACACCAGTATCAACACCAGTATCAACACCAGTATCAACACCAGTATCAACACCGGTATCAACACTGGTATCAACACCAGTATCAACACCGGTGTCAACACCAGTATCAACACCAGTATCAACACCGGTATCAACACTGGTATCAACACCAGTATCAACACCAGTATCAACACCAGTATCAACACCGGTATCAACACCAGTATTAACACCTGTATCAACACCAGTATCAACACCGGTATCAACACCAGTATCAACACCAGTATCCACACCGGTGTCAACACCAGTATCAACACCAGTATCAACACCGGTATCAACACTGGTATCAACACCAGTATCAACACCAGTATCAACACCAGTATCAACACCAGTATCAACACCGGTATCAACACCAGTATCAACACCAGTATCAACACCGGTATCAACACCGGTATCAACACTGGTATCAACACCAGTATCAACACCAGTATCAACACCAGTATCAACACCAGTATCAACACCGGTATCAACACCAGTATCAACACCAGTATCAACACCGTTATCAACACCAGTATCAACACCAGTATCAACACCAGTATCAACACCAGTATCAACACCAGTATCAACACCAGTATCAACACCGGTATCAACACCAGTATCAACACCGGTGTCAACACCGGTATCAACACTGGTATCAACACCAGTATCAACACCAGTATCAACACCAGTATCAACACCAGTATCAACACTGGTATCAACACCAGTATCAACACCAGTATCAACACTGGTATCAACACCAGTATCAACACCAGTATCAACACCAGTATCAACACCAGTATCAACACCAGTATCAACACTGGTATCAACACCAGTATCAACACCAGTATCAACACCAGTACCCACACCAGTGCCAACACCAGTACCAACAATACCAGCCAAAGCAGCTAATGAGTAAGACTCAGCATCTGTGTAATGGACTTCAATAGTCCATGAAAAAGTGGAGCGAAGCAGCAGTAGCTGACGTGGTTACATGAAGGCCCGTTAGGTGGGCTGCAGGTTTAACAGTCGAGATGTAGAGACATCTACCAGTTTTCCACAAGGATGCTGGTGGTGAATGTAGAAGAGCAGGTTGAAGAAATATCTGGGCATTTCTCAGAAGAGACAGTTAGCTGCTGATCATTTGTCTCATATATTAACATTAATTGTATTGTCTACCGTTCATGTAATAATAACAGCACCAGCACCACCATCAGTACTGTGTGGTTCTACGTCAATATGAGTGCTGATCTACACGCTTCATGGCCACATTATAAACTTCTCTAAATAACTTTAAAATCTATTGTTATTTTCATGTACAAATCTAGATAAACTTATTACAGTAAATGCTAAAAAAATCGTCTCAATATCTTTCTTTCAGTTGCCATTATATGTGTATATATATATATATATATATATATATATATATATATATATATATATATATATATATATATATATATATATATATATATATATATATATATATATATGTCGTGCTGAATATGTAAAACTGGTCACTTAGCAAGAACTCATTTAAAATTAAGTCCTTTCTAAAATTTTCTCTTGTGCGTTTAAAGATATATTTTTTTCATTAATGTTAATGTAAAAAAATTTAATTTTGTACCAAAAGAATCTTAGAAAACTTACCTAACCTTATTATAACAAGAACAATTTATTTTAGCCTAACCCAACTGAATATATTTTAGATTTGTTTACAATAATTTAATACTAAACAAACCCAGTGAAATATATTTTTTTCGTTAGGTTCAGAATGATTTTGGCGAAATTATTGCATACACAAATTTTCACTTGTCCTATATGGCAAGATGAGCGTTGCTATTTAAGTCAAGATGGCAAGTTCTGCCTATTCGGCACGACATATATATATATATATATATATATATATATATATATATATATATATATATATATATATATATATATATATATATATATATGATGTCCTCGCATCATGAATGATGCCCAGTGCTACTGGGTACATGATGTCTGTAAGATTGCTTGATCCAGTGATTAAGAACGTCGTGAATTTTAACTTGCTTTCCACGAGGCGGGATAAAACAACACGAGTTTGATCTTCGCCTAATATATGCTTTTTTTGTTTAAGTCTATAAAAACAACAATAAGTGCCTTACCTCTATCTAAATATTGATCTTTTATATACTTCAGTGTAAACACTTGGCCTCCGCATCCTTTACCCTTCCAGACCTTCCTTGTTCCTCTGCAGCAGAGTCTTCACACTACTGTGCTCTTCACCAACTCCAAGGCTGAGGGACTAATTACTACATGTTTTGAAAATAGATATACTTTCTTCACATTATGTCCTTGTATTGATGAAGCCACTGGATGGCGAAACGTCTACAAATAAAGATACCCAGATGTTGCACATGCGTCTGTTTCCTCATCTTGTCGGTACTGTGTACCATTCATGTACAAGATGCCAGAGTGCCTAAAAACTGAAGCCAGTCAAAATGGACATTTTCAAGATATCGGAAGGACAGCTTGGAGGATTGGCCAAATACTCTATCAACCGCAATAAGTGTTGCCTTTTTGGGGATACTCCAGTTACAGGAATTTATGACAATAAAAAAATTACTGCAAAAAATAAATGTGTAATTCTGATCTCATCAATTTTGTTACACCAACTACCTTTGGTAGCTTCCTCCCTTGATGCTCTTGAGCACCTGCCTCTCTCAGGACCCAGGGAGAGGTATTATCTGGTCGCACCGTCATCGAGGTGTCTAGCTCACACAATAGTTTCCTCAGACTTCCTGGTTATTCATTGTGAGCTCTCCTCCTTCCTTCCCTCTGCTTGCCTGGTCCTTCACTGTTGTCTTCCTCCTGATGTAGCTGTATCCTATTCATCCTATGAGCCTTCAGATTATCGTATCTTTTGTACAGTAATTTTGAAATTAAGATTTGTATTTAAAATTATATTTTTCTGGGTAGGATTTGTGTGTGTGTGTGTGTGTGTGTGTAATCACCCATATGTGGTTGCAAAGGTAGATTCACAGCTCCTGGCCCCGCCTCTTCGCTGGCCGCTACTAGGTCCAAGCTCTCCCGACTTCAAGAGACTTCTCGTACCTCTTCAGAAAGCTATGTATGGATCCCATCTCTACCACTTCAGTCTCCAGATTGTTCCATTTTCTGACAAATCTAAGGCTGAAGAAATTATTCATAACATCCTTATGACTTATCTGAGTTTTCAACTTCCAACTGTGCCAAGCCCAGGCCCAGACTCATGGAACTCCGTGTTCATCAAGAACTGCAAGAAGCCCCAGTCAAGTGCCTTCAGCATTCTATGGAGAGGGAGCATGGGCACAGGGGTCATCTCACACTCACTAAAAACAATAGACATAGCCCCACTCTATAAAGGTGGCAGTAAAGCAATTGCAAAGAACTACAGACTGATTGCACTAACATCCCATATCATAAAAATCTTTGAAAGGGTTCTAAGAAGCAAGATAGCCAACCACCTAGATACCCATCAGTTACACAACTCAGGGCAACACGGGTTTAGAGCAGGTCGCTCCTGCCTGTCCCAGCTACTGGACCACTATGACAAGGTCCTGGATGCTGTGGAGGATAAACATAAGACAGATGTAGTATACACAGACTTTACAAAAGCTTTCGACAGGTGTGACCATAGTGTAATAGCGCACAAAATGAGTGATAAAGAAATAACAAGAAAAGTTGGTAGATGTATCTATAACTTCCTGACAAATAGAATACAAAGAGTAATAGTAAACAGAGTAAAGTCTAAGGCAGCTACAGTGAAAAGCTCTGTTCCACAAGGCACAGTACTCGCTCCCATTTTATTCCACATCCTCATATCTGACATAGACAGAGATGTAAGCCATAGCTCTGTATCTTCCTTTGCGGATAACAACCGGATTGCCATGACAGTGTAGTCCATCGAAGACACCGCAAGACTCCAAGCGGACATAAAACAAATCTTCAAATGGGTCACTCAAAACAATATGAAGTTCAATGAAGAGAAATTTCAACTACTCAGATATGGAAAACTTGAGGAAATTAAAAATGTATCAGGGTATAAGACAAATTCTAACCATACAGTAGAGCGAAAAAGGAATGTGAAGGACCTGGAAGTAATAATGTCAGAGGATCTCGCCTTTAAAGACCACAATAATGTATCTACCTCCCCTGCAAGGAAAATGATAGGATGGATAATGAGAACCTTCAAAACTAGCGACTCCAAGCCCATGATGATTCTCTTCAAATCGCTTGTTCTCTCTAAGCTGGTATACTGCTGTACACTAACTGCCCCATTCAATGCAGGCGAAATTGCTGACCTGGAGAGTGTACAAAGAACTTTCACGGCACACATAAGTACGATAAGGCACCTAAATTACTGGGAACGGTTGAAGGCCCTTGATCTGTATTCTCTGGAGCGCAAGCGAGAGAGATACATGATAATATACACTTGGAAAATCCTAGAATGATTAATACCAAACTTGCACACGAAAATCACTCCCTATGAAAGCAAAAGACTCGGCACGAGATGCAACGTTCCCCCAATGAAAAACTGGGGCGGCACGAGTACACTGAGGGACAACGCAATAAGTATCCGGGGCCCAAGACTGTTCAACTGCCTTCCAGCATACATAAGGGGGATTACCAATAGACCCCTGGATGTCTTCAAAAAGGCACTGGACAGACACCTAAAGTCAGTACCTGACCAACCGGACTGTGGTTCGTAAGTCAGTTTGCGTGTGGCCAGCAGAAACAGCCTGGTTGATCAGACACTGATCCACCACGAGGCATGGTCTCAGACCGAGCCGGGCAGGGGCGTTGACCCCCGAAACCCTCTCCAGGTAAACTCCAGGTGCCCTAGTGTTCCTGTTTCCTGTCTCTGAAAACTTCTGTATCTGTTTACCTTGTCAATTCTTCTTAGCACTTTTTACGTTATCATATATCCCCTCGCCTGTCCCTCTTGTCCTCCAGTAATATCCGCTTGAGTTCCCTTAACCTCTTCTCCGGGACAAGTATTGTTGTAAACCTCTGCACTTTCTCTGATTTTGTGACGTGTTTCACCATGTGTGGGTTCCATACTGGTGCTGCATACTTTCATATGGGTCTTACACGGTGTACAGTGTCTTGAATGACTTCTTATTTAGATGTCAAAAAGATATTCTTAGATTTACCAGACGCGCATTTCCTGCAGTGGTTATTTGAATGATGTGCGCCTCAAGGGATATGCTTGGTATGATACTCACCCCATGATCCTTCTCCTTGAATAAGGTTTCAGATTTTATCCCCTCCCTCTATCTCCCCTGAGCCTGTACTCTGTCTGCGGTCTTCTTTGTCCTTCCCTAAACTTCTTAAGTTTGCACTTGGGGTTAAACTCCAGGAACCATTTGTCATACCTGGCTTGCAGCCTGTCCACATCGCCTGCTTCTGTTCTCATTAGTTTCACGTCGTCTACAAATAAGGATTCCTCTGACTACCCCATTCGTCATGGCATTAACGTATACAAGAAACAGCACCGGACCTAGGAATGATCCTTGTGGAACCCCGCTCGTAACATGCACGCATTCTGACACATCGTCAGGGATCATCATTAGTTGTTTCCTTTCTGTTAGGTATCCGTGATCCAGTGTAGTGTTTTTCCCGTTATTCCTGCCTGCTCCATTACCTTTTGTACGTCTCTTGTGCGGTACTGTTTCAAAAGCCTTCTTACAGTTCATGAAAATGTAATCTACCCGCCCGTCTCTCTCCTGTTTTACTGTGTGTGTGTGTGTGTGTGTAACATTCTCATAACCAGCGACTAGTGCCACCTATCCTGCCATCATCAGCAACGCACATCACGCTTTTCAATTATTTTCTTTATCGAGCGATCTTCAATTGTTTCAGCCTCGCATACACACAAATGAACCTATCTTCATCCACTGCAGCTCTGAGGCGTCTAGCTCAAACTGAATTTTTCTTGAGTTTTCCTGTCATTATTTTTAATTATACTGAAGCATTATTAGTCGCGTAATATCACAGAGGCTCATAACTTAGCATAATAGATTGACAGCCGCCATATTGGAACCACTCAATCATAGGGTAAACAAAGGCGCCGCTGGCTGGCGGACGCACAAGAGGACCAGCTGTAGAGATCGTACCGTTCGTGGGAAATTAATGAAGGAGCTATGAGCATACGTAATGAGTTTTTGGTGTGATGGAGGGGTGTGATTGGAGCGGGTGAGCACGAGGGAGACTGTTTTAGAGGCTAGATATGGCGCGTTTGAAGATTTATTACGCCTAAGCTGTGTGACAGATGATGCTTTACTTCGTGTGTGTGTACTCACCTGTTAGTACTTGAGGGGGGTTGAGTCTCATCTCCTGGCTCTGCCTCTTAAATTGCGGCTTATTGGATTTACTCTGTTGCAGACTCGTGGGTACTGTCATGCATATTCATCTCTGATACAAGACTGCAAGAGGACCTGCTTAGCTTACGTAGTGTTCAGGCTGCTGTCCAAAGCTAAGCTGTGGCTCCTTTGGAGACTGAATTTTTTTGTTAGGACTAGAATACCAACACCAGAGGTCAATCGGCTCGACACCCTTGGAACCCCCACTGGGGTGGGGTTAGCTGAGTCGGTTCGCCAGTGGCCTAAATGCCACACTCAAGCACCGATATTGACTGCCGAGGCACTCGACGCAAGCCTTAAGCAGCACAACAGCTATCTTGCAAAAAAAAAAAAAGTTCTTTCCCGACTACGACTCGCCGGGCCCCCGCCATGGCGTTGCCTAGACCACGCCTTAAGTAGCAGCAGAAGGCAGTATTGAGAGTGCACACCCATTGTGCCCTACTACGACACGCCTTCTGGAGTCAGAGCCTAGTCACTGCATGTACTGGGAGTGCACTCCTGGTCATCCTATCACAACCAATACTAGTTCTGGTACTCGACTCTACAAACATCTCTACTATCTGTAGTTTCTTGATATGCTTTATCAGGTGTTGTTTTCATGCTGGTGCTATGTATGCCAAGAGGAGCCTGACATATAGTGTGGATACCGTCGTAAATGAGAGAAGCTCTTAAATTTGCGAAGCAAGCATTTGCTAAAGAGGTTAGTCACTTGTTACGCACCTCACGCGATATGCTAGGCACAATGTTCATCCCTAGGTCTCCTTGAGGGAGGCTCACAGCCTCTGTCCCCCGAGTCTATACTCAATTTGCAGTCTTCTTCCCCCTTCCCAAATTTTCATAACCTTGTATTTTCTGAGATTGGATTCCAGTAGCCACTTGCGTGGCCAGCCGTGCAGTTTCTCCAGGTCCATTTGTAGACTTTCCTTGTCCTCATCAGTTTCTATTAACCTCATTAATTTTACATCTACAAACAGGGATACAGTTAACTTTTCTGATATTTCACTTACATTTACTAGAAACAGTATTGGTCCAGATACTGTTCCCTGAGGAACCCCGCTTGTCACTCTTGCCCATTCTAATACCTCTTAGCAGACAATTACTCTTTGTCTCCTTCCAATAAGGTACTCTTATTCACATTGCAGTGCATTTCCCGTTATACTTCCCTACTGGTCAGGGTTTATCCAGGTCTGTTGTGACATGTGGTGTCAGAGGTGTTCTTGTAGTTCAAGAATATACGGTATAGTTATTATTTCTCTCTTGTCTCACTCCTGTTATTTTGTCATAGATTTCTTTGCATCACGTTTGTATGACAAGAATTACTTTCTCTCAACACGTGCTAGTTGTTATTTACAAGCCACCTCTCTCTCTCTCTCTCTCTGGCCTGGTGGCTAAAGCTCCCGCTTCACACACGGAGGGCCCGGGTTCGATTCCCGGCGGGTGGATACATTCGACATGTTTCCTTACACCTATTGTCCTGTTCACCTAGCAGCAAATAGGTACCTGGGTGTTAGTCGACTGGTGTGGGTCGCATCCTGGGGGACAAGATTAAGGACCCCAGTGGAAATAAGTTAGACAGTCCTCGATGACGCACTGACTTTCTTGGGTTATCCTGGGTGGCTAACCCTCCGGGGTTAAAAATCCGAACGAAATCTTATCTTATCTTATCTTATCTTATCTCTCTAGGAGATCCACAGAGCCGACTACTCTTCTGATTATCTTCTCCATTACCTTACATAGTATGCATGTCATTGATACCAGGCTGTAATTGAATGCTTCATGTCTTCCTCTTTTTTACATTTCTTAAAGTTATATATATATATATATATATATATATATATATATATATATATATATATATATATATATATATATATATATATATGTCGTGCCGAATATGTAAAAGTGGTCAAATAGCAAAAAACTCATTTAAAATTAAGTCCTTTCAAAATTTTCTCTTATACGTTTAAAGATATTTTTTTTCATTAATGTTAATGTAAAAAAAATTAATTTTTCTCCAAAAGAATCTTAGAAAACTTACCTAACCTTATTATAACAAGAACAATTTATTTTAGCCTAACCCAACTATATATATTTTAGATTTGTTTACAATAATTTAATACTAAAGAAACACAGTGAAATACATTTTTTTCGTTAGGTTCAGAATGATTTTGGCGAAATTATTGCATACACAAATTTTCACTTGTCCTATATGGCAAGATGAGCGTTGCTATTTAAGCCAAGATCGCAAGTTCTGCCTATTCGGCACGACATATATATATATATATATATATATATATATATATATATATATATATATATATATAACAGTGAAAATAGAAAAACACCTAGGCGTTTTCATGTGCTTACACATCTTCAGAGGAACTGGAAGGAGAGGCAAGAGAAGCACATTTTATATATATTAAACACTGATGTGACACCTCACAGCAGGTGACACCTCATCACAGCAGGTGACACCTCATCACAGCAGGTGACACCTCATCACAGCAGGTGACACCTCATCACAGCAGGTGACACCTCATCACAGCAGGTGACAACTCATCACAGCAGGTGACAACTCACAATATTCCGTAGAACACCTGCTCCACAATTTCAATTATAAATAACATCAAAGACTTTCCAATAAAACAACAAATTGCAAAGAAAATTATAGCTGACCAATAATAAACACAAAAGTGTAGAGGTAATTCAAATTAAACATTTCAGGTCATTTGCTCAAAAATGTAAAGAAACATTGAGTCATGTGACTCAGAAATCTTACCTCCCACACATACACTTTTGTCCAATATTTGTATAAAACTTAAGACCAGTTGTTTATTTGACAACGAACATATTCTGTATTTTTGTGATAATTTTTTTTATCTTTAACGTTATGAACAATATTCTATGTTATACAATTTTCCAGTATATAAATACCAGAACTCAAATTTGAAATATCTTATGCGTCATGCTTAATAAAAGATTATTCCAGGATATTTTGTTAAACCGTAGAATTACAAGGAATTAGTGCAATCTACACAATGGCCTACATCTCTCACATGAATGAACAAAGCACTGGACTCATGTCTAGTAGTTACAGCATATTCATGTTTAACTCTGGTCTCAAAAGACTTACCAGTTTGTCCTAAATAAAAGCTATCACAACTTTTACAAAGGATAGAGTATATACGATCTAAAGGTTCCTCGGAAGAATTTTTAATTAATATTTTGTTGTACGGTACTTTCATATTATATATATATATATATATATATATATATATATATATATATATATATATATATATATATATATATATATATATATATATTCATTCATTCGTGCCGAATTGGTAAAACTTGTTATTTTGGCTTAAAAAGCAACGCTCTTCTTGCCGAATAAGGCAAGCGAAAATTTGTGTGTGCAATAATTTCGCAAAAATCATTCTGATCCTGAGGAAAAAATGTATTTCATTGTGTTTGTTTATTAAATTATTTCATGATTGTCTAAAATATATTTAGTTGGATTAGGCTAAATTAAATTGCGCTTGCTATAATAAGGTTGAGGTAAGTTTTCTAAGGGTCTTTTGGTACAAAATTAATATTTTTTACATGAAGATAAATGAAAAAAAAATTCTTTGAACGTATAAGTTAAAATTTTAGAAAGGACTTAAGTTTAAATGAGTTCTTGCTAATTGACCAGTATATAATGAAGATGAAAACCTACTTGACCCGGGGGTCAACGCCCCCGGGACCCGGTCTGTGACCACGCCTCATTATTGATAACGTTTCATATATATTATTTGTATACATAATGCTATAAACTATCATTTTTTTTTATTACTCGATTTTGAATTTGCGATCTTCCACATCTCTGACAAGTGCTGCTTATCCATTGACTTATTGTATACTTCGACACTTTGTTAGCCCATTGCCCTTGATGTTAAATGTATGTTGTCCAGTACCTGATGCTGTTCCCTTACTCTTCCACTCTCTGCTGTTGACTCTGTTGATGCTGAGAACACCTTCGTAAGTCCTCACAGACTTTCTGGTCGTTTCTTGTGGGCTCTCCTCCTTCCTTCTTCAATCTTGTTACTTGGTCATTTTCTGTTGTAATTCTTCTGAAGTGGTTCAGTTTTGGCTCTTGCTGGAATATTTGCTGCATATTCAATAAAGGATCGTTTGCTCTCTTCTCTAATTTTTTCTGTCCTTCGTTTTCTACATTTCCTCCCTGCTCTTGCACTTGTTATTTTTTCCTCTCATCATCTCTGCTTCAACCACAGGTTCCTTCACTCTTAACCTTCATTTTTTTTATTCTATGTAAAAAGTTTCCCACAGCCTTCTTGCATTTCCTCACTTGCTGCTCCATTATCTCATTTTCTGATTTTTCTTTCCACTTCAATTTACTTTTTTTTTCACTCAGGAATACGCTCATTACTACATAGTTTCCTCACCTAACATTTCTCTTCTCTCCCACCTGCTACTGTCCCTTTAATGTTTCCAGTGAAACCTGCCGTGTGAGCGACACGTTATCAATAAAAGATGGAGTCATTTTGTATTTGTCTCCTCTTCTTTACAAGTAGAGAGAAGACTTAGGCTGTACTTGGAGTCAACTCTGACTGCCACAACTATCATCACTACACACGGGTCAGGTTCTGTCTTAGTGTGGTACGGTG